>NC_046660.1:140336848-140349021 GCF_010883055.1 Belonocnema kinseyi
TGTCTCGCCATAGCGACAGTCTTCAAGGGTGAGGGGGATTGGAGGGAAGAGAGGGGGTGTATGTCTCTCCATTTGTGACAGTATTACTGTCACAATATCATATAATATTATTCGTTTCCCAAAATGGAAGTAAAATTTCAACATGATTTGAATTTCGCGCCGTCTTTCTTTAGTTACATATATATAACCATGCGCAATCAAACCTCTAAATTAGCTATTAGTATCACTGTTACTGTCTTAATCAATTAACATGTCAAAAAATTCGTTAACAGTACAAAAAAGAATGTGATAAAAAACCAGCATAATATCAAGGATATTTTCCTTTAAGTTTATGATAACTTTTATCCAAATACTAAATACAAAAATTAAAAATTAATAACCTAAATCTTTCATAAATAATTTCTGTATCAGATAAGATTTTCTAGGTTATATCGCAAAAGGTATTTTTTTACACAATTTCAAATTTACAGTTCATATTCTGGTAATTTAAAATTTTTAATAAAAAGAATTATATACAAACAATAAGAATAATGATAACGAAAAAATTAATTGTAATTTCAACGTAGTCTTCAACGATTTTTCTTTTATCTCCATAGTAATTAAATATAAGCTTTGAAAAGGACCTGAAATACAAGTTGAAATATGTAGGCGAATTTTCTATAATACAATTTTTTAACATCGAACAAGCGGTATAGGCCTTAACAAACATTATTTACTATTTACCGCAAAAATACATTCATTTATATTTCATAGTGGATTATTCTTACAATACAAAGTACGAAAGGCTTTCTGAGTTATGAAATTTCCCTGTTTCTATGTTTTGAAGAAACTTCCCCAAACGGCCAGCCTATTCAGAAATAACCCTTAATTAGTTCTGAAGTCAGAGTACATTATGAATGATGTCATTGAATTCGTAAATTATAGCTAATTCATATAAAAAGAATTGTATTTATTCATTTTTAACTAATTTTGATTTCATACAAGGATTCATAAAGAATTTCTAACGAGCTTCTAAAGTATTTCGAAATTGAACATTTTACGACCGCTCGAAGTAATTCATAAAGAAACTCAAATGAATAAATCGCGAACTCTCGGCAAATCCTTTTCTAACTAAATTTTCATGAAAAATTAATGAAGAAAAAATTAATGTCAATTTCTTAAAGTATTTAATTAAGTATTCAAAATTATTGAAATGGAACTTTGTAACAGAATGATCAAAGTATTCTAATTTCAATTTTTTGACATTCTATATGAGAATTCGTAGTATTATTTATTTGAAACTCCTAAGCAACGCTCTACGAATTGACTTTTAATACGTTACGATCAAGCGATTTAAATACCATATAATATTAAAACAATTGGGAAAAAAATCTTTGTGGCATGATACTTTTGATTGTAGAGTTTGAATGATCCGCTAAATTTACATCGGTTATTAAATTGCGCGGTGTTTGCAATGGATGCTTTGACATCACATTTTCAAGGTGGAAAAACTTTATGAAATCAATATTTTCGCATTTTCATTAAAAATGAAATTTATCATCAAAACATTTTTTTCACTAAATTGTTTTAGAAAAATGAAACCAGAGTGTCAAGTAAATAAACAAGCTAGAGCATTAAATTTTAAGTCTTCCAGGTATTTATGAAAGTACTTTGGTGTTTTTTGGGTGGCATTCTGAGGAATGAGCGTTTAAATCTAACCGATCGGACTTTTTTTATATTGACAAGAAATAAAATAATTGCTAAAAGATTTCAAGTAATTTTGAAGAATTGTTAAGGAATTTCAGTAGAATTAAAATATCTAAATCTTAGTACATATATTATTATAAGCTTAACAGCATTTTTATAGAATGGGTCACAAAAATGTGCAGACGGCACTGCACAGCTGTAGCTTATATTTCAGATTTTTGTTTTCATACTTCAAGCTAGGTTAGCCGCGGGGCTTTAGGCGTTAGGAATGCGAAACATACAGGGGTCGAACCCGCGACAAATAAACATTTTCATAGCGTGCTATTATAAATAGTGTCGTGATTGTGTAATAGCAAATAATTGTGTACTTGAAAATGCGAACATATATTAAAGTATAAAGTAATAATATAATAATACAAAAGATTAATGTTTTGCGAAAAATTGGTTTCGAGACTTCTTTAATATTAAAACTGAATTAAAAAATAATTCAATTAGCATCGCCTTAACATACATAAGAAGACTGTTGTCATTCATTATGTATTCAATTTCATTACGTACTAAATTCATGTATTGCCCACATGAAGCGTTAAATGAATTAGAAAAAAATTCTTCACGAATAGGCTGGTACTTGAAAGATTATACAGTTTGAATGAATCGTGAAGCCAGGAATTATAGTTTCTTTATGCTGCTACATTTCTTGATATGTTCGCCCTAATTCGTTTTCAATTCCTTTCAAATTAATTTCCGCTGTCATACTACGATTATAACATGCATTGGGAAAGAATTCTGTATGAACAATAACCGAATTTTTCTACGAATTCGTGTTCTTAAATTTGAATTCGTTTTTCATTAATAAAGAATTCGGTTTGCCGTCTGGGTTCTTTGCTGGAATCAACAGAAATCAATAGGATCGCAGCAATTTAAAATTATTTTGAATTTAAAAATAAATTATTATTAAGAATATAATTATTTTTTTATTCGATTCGAAAATAAATTGGATACATTCGGAAAGAGTAAAGTGGGGACTCTTTCGGAAACATTCGACGAGAAATAGGAAACATTCGGCGACGTTCGGAAATGATCGGAAGCATTTCGGAGAGTGGGACATTCGGAAAAACTTGGAAAGGTTCGTGGGACAGCTCGACGTTCGGAAAAAACACGGAAGCAAAGTTTACGTAGCTCTTTCCGATTCTCTTTCCTTTTTTTATATTGATATTATTTTATGAATTCCGAAATTTCTTTCCGAATTCTTTCCGAAACTTTTCTGAATCTTTCCGATGTGGTCCTTCCGAGCCTTTACTTTTTTCCGGCATTTCTTATTTTAAACGTGGCGCAATTTCAGTATGCGCAAAAGGATCTGCGCATATAGAGGACATTTTTGAAGGATTATTATCTGCTACCATTTTCACCACTAAACATAAAAAAACTACCACCTTATGACCACCAAAGAACCGAGAAAGAATAAGAAACAAAATTTATGTAAAAAGAGAAAAAATGGAGTGCAGCGTGAAGTTAGCACCCTAGCAAAAACCACCACCTTATAACCACCAAAATACCGCCAAAGTATTCCATGGCAAAGAAATTATTAGCAAAATTTTGCAGTGCCAACTTCACCGGCGTTTACGAAATGCATGGTGAAAACCAGACAAGTTAAATTTTTTAGTAGTTCTACTATACTTTGGGTCATTGTTTGCAGGAAGTATAAAGTTAAATTGTTTTAGCATCGAATGAGGAAAAATGAATGACCAGATAGTGTACAAATTTGAAAATAAGTGTAATTAAATAAATTGAAAATAACAGGAAATTAAAAAAATGTAATAAAATAAGTTGTAAAAGTGTTAATTTTGTTAGTATTATTTATTTTTCTATTATTATAAACATTTTTGAGCAATTTTAACAAATTCTGTAAAGTTTGCAGATGAGTAATTCAAGTAAAAAGAAATAAAATTAATTTTTAACGGTTTTGTTTAGAAAATAAGTGATTCATTCCGTTTTAATATGTGAGTAAAGTATTTTTTAAAATAAAAAACAAACAAAACCATTTGGATTTTATAGTAAAATGAATAAAATAACCAATATTTACATTTTGACCAATTTTTAAAATATTTTATTTTATCATTTACCACCCTTTTAAATTTCTTTAGTCTTATATATTACCAAATCTTTACACTATTTTCTTATTTATTTTTCCTTATCAGATGCTAAAACTATGTAACTTTATTCTTCCCGAGAAAAACGAAGAAAAGCAAAATAGAACAAAAAAAGTAACAAATTATTAACAAAAAATATCACTTTTCTCATTTTTACAAAAGATATCATACACCTTGATGCAGCAAGTGGCGGCGGAATGGAGATAGAATTATTAGCAGATCAGGATACATGTATACGGCGCTGTCGGCGAAAATCCTAACCCACCCCGCTATGCCTCTCTACCCGTACAAGTATCCATCCCCTCTTAACAGTTGTCGTGAGTAAAATGAGCGAAAGAGGCGCTGACGCCGAATTGATCTTCTGTCGATAATGGAGTTTTCTGAAAATATTCATGATCACTGAAGCAATTAGAACTATATGTTACCAGATGGTCGAGAAAAATAACAATAAACTAACAATAACTAATAAAAAATGCAAAATTTTGTAACTCCAAACGAGTTACATATTTGAAATTTTATATTTATTAAAAACGTAATTGACCTTCAATTTTCAACACATGTAATTGATATGATTTGATCGCCAAAGTTTGCATTTGGAAAAGTTTTAATTATTAGGCCTTCATATTTCAAATGAAACAATGGCCGAATTGTACAATTGTTCAATTTTCGATACTCTTATCTATATTTTTAATTTTAGGCTCTTCAAATTGTGAAGCTAAATTTTTTTTTGTTATTTTATATTGACGCTTACTATATATAATTTGCAATGCTTTCATGTTGAAACGGGTTGTATTAAAATTGTTAAATTGTGAACAGTTTGATTTGTATGATTATAAATTTTGAAACATTATGTACCTTTTGTTTGAAATTTCGTTTTTAA
Organism: Belonocnema kinseyi; assembly: GCF_010883055.1. Lineage (NCBI taxonomy): Eukaryota > Metazoa > Arthropoda > Insecta > Hymenoptera > Cynipidae > Belonocnema > Belonocnema kinseyi. The sequence goes on from NC_046660.1 coordinate 140,341,565, forward strand.
TATAGTCAGATAAGACTGTTGGTGATTTAAAACCAAATAGCTGACTGTACGTATTTATACGTTTCGGGAAATTCTGCGTCGAATGATATATACTTTGAAGAGACCATTTTTGACTTCTCGTATGAAGCTCTTAGAGGAAAAATGTGACACAGAAAGTTTTGATGAAAAACAGTAACGAAAAAGTTCCGAGAAAAAAAAGTAACCGAAAAAGTTCAGAGGAAAAAAGGTAAACAGCATTCCGGGATAAAAATGTTACTCGGAAATATTCGAGGAAAAACGTTATAGAAGAATGTTTTATAGTATTGAAAGTTTATAATGCAGATTTTACCGTGAGTTTTTTGTAATAGTATTAAAATTTATTACTTCAGATGCATCAAATGTGGAGGATCCTGGCGACTATAGGTCAGACTTAGACGAATATATGGAATCAGACGATGGAAACGAAGTAGTGCAAGGTACGTCCCACGAGTGCAACAAGTGTAGTAGATACATTAAAAACTGCGCGTCTATCGTAATCTTGGATGATAATGATTTTTTGAACTTCTTTTTTTTGTAATGAAAAATCTTTGAATTTCAGCATAGGTATTAAAAGTTTTGCAAGAATTCCTGAAAGTGTGTTTTCTGCACATTTGTCAGAAGCAAAAATTATGAAATTTCTCCAACATGTTTTCAAACTTTTACGAAATTTGCGAAATTCATTTGTTGAAACTATTTGTTCAAACAAATATTCGGAAAAATTGAATTGTTCAGAAGATGCAAATGATTTTTGTGGTTTTTAGGACCAGTGATCACAAATCAAGCATCAAGTTTGAAACTTAATTTGTTCAAACTATTTTCCAAACAAATTATTGCAAAAATAAGCTTTTCGCAAGATGCATATGCTTTTTATGGTTTTTGTCCGCTGATTATGAATCTTTCATCAAAGGACCCCGCATTAAATGTGTGGGAAAATGGCTTTTGGTGGATTTAGCTGAAATGTTGTAATTTTTAAGGTTATAAGTGCCGAATGAAATATCAGTAAAAAAAATCCAAAAAAATGGACAGTTTTTGCGCTATGCGGCGCTAAGCGCTCAAGATCAGTGAATAAGACGAATTACAACAGATTTTGTTACAAAAGCGATGTCAACATAGAAATCACGGTTCAGATCGTGGTCTGTCAAATTTTGGCCTACACCGCTGACTCATATAGCACGCTTCTCAAAACGATCAAAAGCTAAGCGCCTAAGATTTTAACTTGACTAATTAATCACTTCTTTAAAGTCAGAAATGGTACCCGAAGTAAGATTAGTAACTAGTGCGCACATACCGATAATAACATTCTACCCTTCGTAAGAGGGTTGAACGCTAAGCGCTCAAGATCAGCGAATAAAACCAATCCTAGTAACTTTAGCAACAAAAGCGATGTCAGTATAAGAATCACGCATCAGAAAGTAGTCGGTAGTATGTTTAGCCAAACCAATGAGTTATATTGCGCGCTTCTCGAAACGATCAAACGTTAAGCGCCCAAGATTTGAACTTGACTATGTAATTACTTTTATAAAGTCAGAAATGGTATCCAAAGTAACATTAGTAACTAGTGCGCACATTGATAATAACAGTGTACCCTTCGCCAGAGGGCCGAACGCTAAGCGCCCATGATCAGCGAATAGAACCAATCCTAGTATCTTTAGCGACACAAGCGATGTCTGTATACGAAACACGCATCAAGAAGTGGTCAGTAACATGTTTAGCCAAACCAATGACAATATGAGTCAACACCGTTGACTCATATAGTGCGCTTCTCAAAACGGGCAAACGCTAAGCGCAGAAGATTTAAACTTGACTAAGAAATCACTTTTTCAAAGGCCTTTCACAAAAGAAATGACAGACAAACATACCGTCGTCGATGGAAATTAATTAGTCAAGTTAAAATCTTGGGCACTTAGCATTTGATCGTTTTGTGAAGCGCGTTATAAGAGTCAACGGTGTAGGTGAAAATATGACAAACCACGATCTGAACCGTGATTTCTATGTTGACATTGCTTTTGTAACAAAATCTGTTTTAATTCGTTTTATTCACTGATCTCGAGCGTTTATCGCCGCATAGCGTTAAAACTGTCCATTTTTTTGGATTTTTTTACGGATATTTCATCCGGTACTTATAACCTTAAAAATTACAAAGTTTCAGTTAAATCCACAGAAAGCCATTTTCCTATACATTTAGTGCAGGGTCCTTTGCGAAATTTTTTTGTTCAAACAATTTTTAAACCAATTTTTTTGCAAAATTTAATTTTTCGCAAGATGCATATGCTTCTCATGGTTTTTCAAGATACGGATCAAGAATCCGATATTACATTGGCAATATGAAATAATTTAAATGCTATTTTTAAACCAGTTTTTTAAATAACTGTTTGCAAGTCGGATTTTTTAATATTATATATTTTTGTGGTTTTGGAGGTCTTTGATTATGTATTCAGAGTTTAAATATGTCTTATAAATATACAAGTTGAGAAAAATTGTAAAATAAGTCATAAAATGCGATTTTACTCTGAGATGCATTCGTTTATTGCTCAATCACTTTACTCTATTAAAAATCATGACCATCATTGAAATTTACTGATTTGCAATGTCAGAAATCACAGACATCTAAATACATCGAATAATCTAACAATGTACTTAAACTCGGTGGTTTTCTCAGCTGGTTTGTCCATTGTTCCTCACGATTCCACTCATCACACTGACCGTTGTAGCATGCGAATTGAGCTTATGATAGTAGACCATTTGGACAAACTATCTGCTTATGGACAGCACCCTATTGCCTTCCTTTCCAATCATGACCTGATAAACATTTGTAGTTGTTGAATCAATGTTAAGGTTCAACCCCCTGGGTTATTTTGACATCATGTGTGATTCGAACCTATTATCCTTCGTTTAAAAGCTTTGTTTCTCAATCAACACCCCAAAGGTCCCCGGTATGGCATCAAGGGATTTCCTAAAGATGATCATGTGGATGAGTCCCGTGTGTGGTGATAGGTACATGCACTTCCCCCCGACACCCTAAGGGTCACCCTCGCGGTAACTACCAGGTCACCGGTGAGATGTGATGTTTGTCGTGTAGAAGTATGCCCTTTGACTGGCAACCTAGGGTCATCTTGCGCCAACCAATAGGTCCCCGTTAGGAAGAGGTGTCTTCTGTGATGTTGGTGTGCTGAAGTATGCACCTCCAAACGGGACCCTAGAATCACCTTATGGTAACCGATAGGTCCCCGACGAGAGGTAATGCTTGTTGTGTTAGTGTATAGAAGTATGCCCCTTGACCGGCAACCTAGGGTCACCGTATGGCAACCAATAGGTCCCCGATAAGAAGCGATGTCTTCCATGGTGTTAGTGTATTAGTGTGTGTGTGGGTTAGGTGTGCTAAAATCAACGGATCAGTTTATATAAAAGCAACAAAAGAGGAGGCATTCCTACGTTTAAAAGGCCGTCGTGGCTAATTCTTATGTTATTATAAAGAACAAAATTGAAAATATTGGATACCGGAATATCAAACAGGGGAGGTGGTTGGGAACATGAGGGTGTAGAGAAAATCGCTCTTATTTTTTTAATCATTGAAAATGCACGAAGAAGCGAGGCGACAGGACGGATTAAGCAGCCCGTGGCGTACCGTATCCCATCTGCGTTTGAACCATGTTTCCGACACCGGAAGAGGAACAATCCTGTCGTAGTGCGGTAGAATAGCGAAGAATGTTCGTACGATGAGGTCCTGTACTTGGTGTGTCCGGCTATGGACTAGGTATCAATGTGGCGTGAACCACTTATATTTATGCCTATCCTCGACTGGGCAGGAGCACCAGTCGGGTAGGATGTGGTGGGGGCGGTTTGCGATTGGCCGCTGTGCTGGTTCGAGCGAAGCTGTCAGCGCGGGTACCACCGTGGCAGGGATTTCGATGATGGGAGGTCTCGGTAGACCGGTTTTCGACCGAGTGATCCAAGTCGCGCATGGTGGAGGGATCATCGCCTGATTGGGCGAATCCGTATCTTGGGCAATATTCTCGTTATGCGTGTCCGTCGTGTCGCTTCTTCGCTTTACCAACTTTCTTTATTAATGATTAAAGAAAGTTACATAGCTAGCCTTTAATATGAGACATGCGGCGTCTTGACGATGATCAAGGAGGGCGCAGGAAGGAAAACCTTGTCGTTGTACTAAAATTGCCGCATGCTTGCAGGCGACATATTGAATACCAATTATCCGGTAACCTTCTAACTAGACAGACTGCCCCCCAGATTCCTCGTCTTAATAATATTAAGGCGCAAGAATTTCATGATCACCTCAAGACCAATGATTGGGATAGTATAATTTTACAAAGGGATGTTAACTCAATAGTAAATAGGCTTGTTGCGATTTTAACGGAGGCCTTTGACAAATTCGCGCCACTTTTCGTTCCAAGGTCATACAAGGAAGCTGCACCATAGCTCACGGCGGAAATTAGAGAATTAATGAGATTCCGAGATTCAAAACATAGACTAGCTAACAGAACAAAAAATCCCCTTATTCAAAAAGAATTTCGTAAACTTCGTAATCTTATGCAAACTAAAATTACAAACTGACACAACCAGTATAATTTCAATTCCATCAGAAATAGGAATAAAAAGGAAAATATATGGCATTTACTACAAAATATGCGTCTAATTCCTCCTAAGCGTGAAGACCTTGACCTGGACTTCATGCCTTCGGACTTCCAGCGGGCGTTCTCACCACTCAATCAGCCTCCTATAGCAAATCAAACCTTTGCTCCGCATGGAGTTCTTTTTGATGACAGCAACCTCTTCTTCCCGGATATCTCCCCACTGTCTCTAATGGACGCGATTTCAGAAGTTCACTCAAATTCCATTGGCCCTGATATATCTCTATTAAAATTATCAGAATTGCTTTGCCTGTGATTTTTCCGCTTATTTTGCAGATTCATAACTTCTCGCTACAGAATGGCAGTTTTCCAGATAGCTGGAAAATAGCAGTCATTCGCCCGATTTCCAAGATTTCAAAGCCATCTTCACCGAGTGACTTCCGTCCCATTTCTATGTTGAATGCATTGTCTAAGCCGCTCGAACGGATAGTTCATCGCCAGCTGACAGATTTTCTAGATACCAATAAACTAATTGACCCTTATCAATCCGGGTTTAGAGCTGAACACATCACCTTGACAGTGTCACTCAAATTCATCACCGATATAAAATTGACAATGGATAGAAAACAAGTCATAGTGGTGGTTCTATTTGATTTCTCTAAGGCATTCGACTCGGTGAACCATACCCTCCTACTTCAAAAATTAGAGCCTTTCAAATGATCTAGTTCACTTATTAAATGGTTTGAGTCTTACCTGAGCAATAAATGGGAACGGATCAGGAATAGTGAAGGTGACCCGTCCAACTGAATCAAGGTTAAGAGGGGGAGGGGGGTCCCCAAGGGTCTTCTCTAGCTCCTACTTTATTCAATATCTACACTTCTGATCTAGGTGATGAGCTGCAATTCTGCAAATATCATAAATATGCAGATGACATTAAACTTTACCTTTCAAGACCGGTGTCAGATCTAGAAAATATGCTAGGCATGCTTCAGATCGATATAGACTTCGTTGCACACTAGGGTATAGCTAAAGGACTCATGTTAAATACGATAAAAACTCACGTGATTGTCATTGGGCCTACTGCCTTCCCCTCTCGGTAACGAGCGTTCAATTCAGAAAAATTAAGAATTTGTATTCCTATGAATACGCGATTTTTCCTCCGTTATAAATCCCCTAACGGGGACAAAAGAAGTGCAAATCCTATTCTTCTCAATCGACTTAGTAAAATTTAACGAAAGCATTTATTTAACCTATTTTTCACTATTAAATCTTTTTGTAACTTATGAATTCGAAAAATATTCAAATTTATATTTATTTATATATTAATAATTATATCTCTTAATAATTTATATCTCTGTGAGGTGCGTTACCGCTACTATTAGAAGGAATTAAATATACTGATAAGACGTTCTCTTTGGGAGAATAGAAAACTGTGTGGCGGTCGCTATGGAAATAGAAGTGAATAAGTTTAGCAGGTATCTTATTCCTATTGTGGCATTTTAGACAGATGGAAAAATCGCGCATTCAAAATAATAGAATAATCTTGACTTTTGCCTTGAAATCTGAAAACATTATTTTTTCTCTATTCTACGTTTATTACCGGGCTCCTTGGAACTACTGAAATCAATCCCCCTCTTAAGGTCGGCAATGCATCAATTGTCTTCCTTGATTTGGTTAAAGATTTAGGATTTTTAAAGCACTGGAGAACATCATGGATAAACTTAATGGAAAATTGGAACGAGCCCTAAATGCATGTATCTGTTTTATTTACAATTTACCCAAAAATGAACGCAATTCTTCATATCGGCAAAGAGCTGGGTTTCTGACAGTGGCTAAAAGAAGGTAATTTTTCATGGGAAATATATTATACTCTATACTATGCCCGCCTGTGGAATAAACTTCCACCTCATATTAGAGAGTCTTCCTCACAGCATTATTTCAGGAAGAGTTTCTTTAGATTTCTAGCAGAAGATACGAATGCTTTGTTCGAAATGACACATTGGTAGTGACTTTTCTTTTGTCGTTGTTGTTTTACATGCTTTTTTTCATTCCTTTCATTTACGGCTGATTGCTTTGACTCCGTTTGCCAATCCAATGTTCAAGTTATTGTGCTTTTATACTTACGAAGACATTAATTGTCGCGTAACCTAGCTTTGTACACTTCTATCGACATATGTTACGGAACAATCATAGCTGTAGATTTCGACAGATATAGTTCATCTTTGTTCAAATAAGTTAATATCTCGATCTCCGATTATTTTCGATCATTTCAGAGTTTATTATTTAGTACTCCTTTCGATTGTATTTATATACCCGCTTCCAGCGAAATCGCGGTAAAATTTCAGCCACAACCACGTCTCACGACCGTGAGATAGGTGGTTACAGTCTGCAAAGGGATCAATACGACGATCCAGCAAAAGCCTCGTGCACCCTAAGAACGCGGAGCGACCCAAGGACAACCGCCTTCTGCATTTTTCCCGCAAGTGTTCTGGCATATTGTTGAGACGCAGGAACGCTTTTTAGGCCATTAGCAAGTGAAAGCTTGGCACCTCCAAGAGCGCCGATGATAAGGACGATCAATTTAACCGAATATTCCGAGTACAATCGTTGCAACTCCCTTATAAGATCTGAATACCACTCTTTCTTTTCGTTCTCCTTGGTTATGATGTTTTTGTCAACTAGTGCCGAAAATTCGATAACGAACATGGTTCGCTTCTCGAAGTCAAGAAGAACCATGTCAGGTCTCGAGTAAGCAACAGAAACAATTGTAGAGAATATAAAGTTCCAGTATATGCGGCACTTCCCATTCTCGACAATTGACTCAATTTCCCTAGGAGCATTTAGAGGAGCGAT
>NC_046660.1:140349121-140350283 GCF_010883055.1 Belonocnema kinseyi
ACGTTTAAGGACCTTAGGTTTAAGTAATTTTGTACCCTAGGGACCCTAGGAACTTTTTCAATAAATCACAAAATTAAAAATTACAAATAAAATACAATTACTTCTACAATGATTGTAGCTACAGTGGGAAAACAACCTTTTTCGATAATTTACTTATCATGAAATTATCTTGCAATATTTAAAAATTTGAATTATTTCTATACCCAAATCTTCACGTTGCAATTTTTTAACTTCAGCAAAATTTGTGTAAAATATAATTTTTCAACTTAATTATATGCTGCAAAATTATTGTGAAATATAGGAAGCATCGGAAACATGGCAAATCTTTCAAACCAAAATTATTTTGCAATCTCAGTCCGAGATATGAAATATAATAATCCCATTGAATTGTCCTAATAAAAATATACGTGACTCTCATAATAACAGTCATTTCAATGATCGAAATCTGTTTTACGGCAAATAGTTGAATGAAATGAACATCGAGAGAGTTTATAGATCATGCAAATAAAATTAGAGCAGGTAGTGATTTTTGCCCATGGCCGCAGGAAGGGGACACATTTTCCTCTGGGAAATGGAGAGAGATACAGGCGGAAGAAAAGTAACCTTTGTTCCTCAGGTACTTCAGAAGAAATTTGTTCCCTTTAGTTTTATATATATATATCGCTCATCCTCGGAAATAGATGAAGAGCGATGCTTTACGACCCGGAGAAAAATCAACACCAAGGTTTCTCTCAAGCCTAAAGATCTGGCTGAAATGGATGACGAGCTTCGTGGAAATTTTTCCGAAGAATCCGACCTCTGGGCTATCAATTATTGTGTGTATAATGCAGCGAGAGCTTTGGCCGATGCGAACCGTAAAACAAAACCAACGGCTGATCATAAGACCAAAAGACGAATGCATCAACTTGCCATAAAGATAGGCTGGGCAAGACAGTACGCGTCCTGAATTCAGTGTGTGATTGACTATATCACATCTGGAAGGAATTTGACCGCCAAGGTTCGAAAGTTCGCGCGCGAACTCCGGACCCGTTATCACACTCTTAACAAGTCAAAGCTGCGTTCAAAGAAAGGCGTAGCCGGATGTCGGGAGAACCTGCTCATCGATATATGTGTCTGCAAAGATGCAGCATTCTACCAGCGTGACCTATCGATGGCCTGGATT
>NC_046660.1:140350383-140377729 GCF_010883055.1 Belonocnema kinseyi
CGACGGGTACTTGTGCGGCAAACCTGCAGATCGAAAGTACAAGGTCACTCATGTATTTTACATGGACGATCTTAAGATCTACGCTAAAAACAGAGAGCAACTACATCTAGCTCTGGGGATGTTGCAACGATTGTACCCGGAATATTCGGTTAAATTGATCGTCCTTATCATCGGCGCTCTTGGAGGTGCCAAGCTTTCACTTGCTAATGGCCTAAAAAGCGTTCCTGCGTCTCAACAATATGCCAGGACACTTGCGGGAAAAATGCAGAAGGCGGTTGTCCTTGGGTCGCTCCGCGTTCTTAGGGTGCACGAGGCTTTTGCTGGATCGTCGTGTTGATCCCTTTACAGACTGTAACCACCTATCTCACGGTCGTGAGACGTGGTTTTGGCTGAAATTTTACCGCGATTTCGCTGGAAGCGGGTGTAATTTTCCAGATTAACACCCGCTCCCGGCGAAATCCTGCGGTTGTCCTTATGACAAATTTTTAATTATATATATCGCTTATCCTCGGAAATTTTTCTACTACATTTTTCCCTCGAATTATATATATATATATATATATCGCTTTTCCTCGGAACTTTTTCTATCATATTTTATCCCTCAACATTTTCTATAACGTTTTTCCTCGGATGTTTCTCAGTAACATTTTTACCCCGGAATTCTGTTTACCTTTTTCCTCTGAACTTTTTCGGTTAATTTTTTTTCTCGGAACTTTTTCTTGATTGTTTTTCCTCAAAGCTTTCTGTGTCAAATTTTTCTCTAATGGTGTATTTACACGCCTGTCGACTTGCCGTTAGCCAGCAGAAAAATAATAAGAGTGAAAGAGATAGATGGTACTTTTTTTTAAATTTCCGCTCTCTGTCTCTTTCCCTCTTATGACTGTTCGGCTGACTGGCGACCAGTAAACAGGCGTGTAAATACACCATAAGGGCTTCACATAAATAGGGGCCGTTCAAAAAATAGGTAACGCTTTTCGCTGACAGTTTTGACCCCGCCCCCCCTCCCCCATCTATTACTTTTCATATATTAAGTGTACGGAAGTCAATCAAGACGATATTGCGAAAAAATCAAAATATTTCCATGTATTTTTAAGTAATAAATATGTACATACTATAAACTATATGCATCAAGAAAATGATATATAATTACTTATAATATTTCTAGCTGTAAGACTTTAAAAATCAAAACATTTGAAATCGAATCATTTTAAATACAATTTACTTGAAATTATTATATGGTCTAAGCCAAATAATGTTAATTTCAAAACTTTTAAAAATGGAGAGTATAATTTCAAAATAAAAAGTTTCTCTGAAAATCTAAGTTATAGTAAAAAGTTACGAATAAAATAGTGCTGCTTTGTTTTTGTTTTAGAAATAGAGGACAATAAATAGCAATATTAGAATATCAAACTTCAATATTCAACCAAAAGAAACTTCCAAAGGACGAAAATCGTCTCCAATAAAAGAAAAATCTCTATTCAAACAAAATACCGTGAGGCCGTGGCTACGAGTACCGAAATTTCGGTACATATAGGCGGATTTTTTCGGTATAAATAGAGATGGAAAAGGTTCTATTTGTAAAAAAATTTCGGTACAATTGTTTAGATTTTTTTGGTACTTACACACTTCCATCAAGTAAACTCTTCTTAGATTGAGAGCCAATTAAGACATTTATTTAATTCTTTTCGGTTGAAAATTGATGTATTTTATTAAAAATTCTACTTTTTCATTAGAAAATTAATTTTATTTTCATTTAATTTATTGTTTTATTTGAAAATTCATTATGAGGCCATTATTTTGTTGAAAATTTATTTGATTTGTTCTAGAGGAAATTATTCATATTGAACATTCATTTTTCTATTGTTAAAAATTCATGTACACCGAAATCTCGATTTCAGTCCAGCGTCGAGGGTTGCCTTTAAATAGCCTTTGACTGATTTCGGGGGGATTGAAACGTAAACAGTGAGGACCGCCTGATTCGTTTCCAATTAGAATATATATCTATATACGGGTGTAGGCACTCTTTCAAAAAATGTTATGAATCAAAATTTAATCACTCTCAGGAGTACATACACTGATGTTAACATCAATTCCTCCACACCACCCCCTGGGGGCGGGGGTGGTGGCAAGTTCGAAATCTTCAATAGGAACACCTATTTTTGATTGCATATTCGGACTTTTTGGATAAAAATGCGTATGATTTTTCTAAAACATTTTTCTCGTTTTGCCATAGATGGCGCTGTAATCGCCGAAATTCTATTTTTCTTCATTTTACTGTTACTAAGAATGCACGCTTACGATTCTGCAATACATTAACAATTGGAAATACACCAGTTTCATTTTGACATGACTGAACACGGAAAAAAAGAATTTTCAAATCGCTACAGAATCGTTAAATGACTGCATTAGAAACTCGTACATAAAAAAAGTACATCGCAAAGAACATAGGTAGAATCTCCTTCTTTTTGAAGTCGGTTAAAATAAGGGCAGTACAGCTTCGGATCTCTTTGCTAATTATTATTTTGAAAAACATGCCAAAACGTATGTCCGTTCTTAAGAAGTCATTACTAAGTAATACGTTTACATTAACAGTGTTTTCTGAATATTCCTAAATTTTAGCTCTGGCATTATTGTACATGAAGGTCAGTGGAGGCTGTCGAAACATTACGAAAGTGTTTACTTTTTTCTTTTCTTAAATGCAGTAAATTAGCAAAAATACATTTAACTATCTAGCCGTACGAAAAAAATTGAAATAGTCCTGGCGAACCATGGAATAGTTAATCTACACAACATGACCTATTGCAGTATTGAAAATCCGCGGTGGCTTCGTGAAGTCGGACACCAGCGTCCATGGACTGTCAACGTATCCCTGGCGGACCGAAGGAACCGAATGGAGCCTCTACAAAGTACCCGTAAAGACCCCATTCGATTCCTTTTTAAAGAAACTAAAAAAAAAAACCAGCAAAATCAACTTTTAAATTGTTGAAATTCGGATTCTACGTTAAAATTTGCGTTGGAAACTCAAAGAGTAATCACAATACTTTTTCTTGCAGCGTTAAATACTTGAAAAAATAAAATAACTGTCATTTACATGGGCCGAAGGCTCCTTCAAGTGCATCTTCTTTTAGTAGAATTTTGCCTGGTTGCTAGCGACACGCAATTGATACCTCAGACAACAACGCTGCAATGCAAGTGAGAGAGAATTTCATTTTTAAACTTCGTGCGCAACATACTACTTGAGCTATTATGGATGCGCTCGAAGTCACCTTCAGAAGAAGCTAATGACATTTAAAAAAAATTTTAAAGCTGCAATAAAAGTATTGCGATTACTCCTTGAGTTCCTAATAGAAAGTATAACGTAGAATTCGAATTTCAACAGTTTAAAAGTTGACCTTGCTGTTTTTTGAAGTTTTTTTAAAAAGGAACCGAATGGGGACACAATTAGGTCTTTACGGGTGCTTTGTAGAGGCTCCTTTCGGTTCCTTCGGTCCGCCAGGATCTATCTGAAAAACAAAGTGTACAAAGACAAACCAGCAACAGGTGAGAATATGATTGGCTGAATTACAAGTGCATGTGCTGAAATTTAAGAAATGCACTTCACCGCTGTGTAAATGCATTTGAATTACGGATTAATCAGTGCATTGAAGTCGAAGGTCATCATTTTGAGCACTTACTTTAATTAAAAGATGATTCCCTGAGTACCTAGAAACGTGAGAGGCGAGGGGACTCACGTTATTCAAGCACCCCGAAGGGAACAGAAAACTGCTACGTCCATGTCGTTGTTCCTGGGTTACGCTTAAAGCGTGTATACCCAGTAACAGTAAAATGAAGAAAAATTGCATTTCGTCGATTACCGCGCCATCCATCGCGAAACGAGAGAAATGTTTTAGAAAAATCATACGCATTTTTATCCAAAGAATCTAAACATACGATAAAAAATAAGGGTTCCCATTTCAGATTTCGAACTTTCCCCCACCCCCACTCACAAATAGCGTTGTGGGGGAACCGATTTTAACATCGGTATATGTACATTTCAGAGTGATAAAATTTCTATTCATAAAATTTTTTCATATAATGCCTATTTTTCGAGATATTTGAAAGTTTCAAGAGAAACTCTCACGTTTCAAGAAAACTCTCACGAGAAACTGCGGGAGGCAGTAGTTCCACGGAGGCCGCGAAAGGGGTGAGTGAAAGCGAGAGTTGGGTTATTTTGTTGAAAATTCGTCTTTTTTGGTAGAAAATTGATTTTTTTTGATGAAAATTCAACTAATTGGTTGAAAATCCGTGGCTTTTATTGTAAATTCTACTTTCTCTACGACTCTATAATTCTTGGTGAAATCAGCTTTATACACTTTTTTGCAAAATTTTGTTTTTAAGAATTTTTAAATTCTTGAAATTATAATTTTTTTATTTTTTAGAATATTCAGATCAATTTTGTACAATTTTATACACTTTCCCTATATTATGTTCCGTGGCTCCTCATGTCCGAATGAGTTTGATGCACTTGTTTTACAATCTTTTTCTCAAATTCAAAAGATTTCCAATCATTTGACACAAACATAAAAATTTAAATATTTAAGGTACCCACTGTCAGTCCACCCATAATTATTTAAGGCCGCTAAAACTTCAAATTCCTCATTTAATCTCGGGGAAATCCTTGGGCCAATGTTCTAGAATCTCGGACGGATCTCCTATATCCATCCTACAGTCCGTATACCTGATTTTAACCCAATCAATTTTTGGGGATTTCCACCTTTTATGGTTTATTGCGCAATTCAGTATATTGTGAGGAAACTCGAAAGGTAGAATGACTAGTTGGTAGAAGTTAGCGGAAAATAACTAAAATAATAATTGCAATTTATTACAGCTGAATCTTTAAGATATTCATCGAAGAAGAATCTAGAAAGGTTTGGAGACTTTTTTTATTTTACAGGATTTTATAGAATATTAGGAAAAATTTGTCTTTTTGAAGTTTGGAAGAAATTAAAAAATATTTTATAAAGTGTCGCATAGGATAAGTCGAGGAGAGATGGATCTAGAGGAGAGATGGATCACTTCTCGGCATTTCGAGCTTGTCTTACCGACTGAACTGAGTTTTTTAGAGTTAGTGTGTCATGATACACAGATAAAAAGTTCGAGATGTCGCGTCATTGCGACATTTCGTTGCAGAGCTACAACAGATTCTTTTTTGACCTGTTCGAAAAATTGGCATCGCAGATAATTCTTGAAATTTTTTCTTAATTTCTTAAACACTCTTACTATTTTTTGGCAGTCGAGGAAAGATGGATCATATTTTTCGAGGAGAGATGGATCAGTAACAAATGTTATTATACTTTGTTTATTATTACTAAGCGACTTATTGCCGTCATTTGGAGTGACAATTTTGAAGGTTATGTGCAGGGCCCGCACAGTTTTGGCGTGCAAGGCCGTACTAAAGTTGAAAGGGCCCGGGGCAAGACGAAATTCGGGAGTTTGATTTTCATTATACTTTTCTTACTTTCTAGTTTTCATCTTACTTTTTCCTTCTTCATTTTATTCAAAACACTTGAAATAAAGAAAATTATGATTCTTAGTCAAGATTTGTATTAAATATGATGGTATCACTAATTTTTTATTCCTGATTCATCTCTCCTCGAAAGACCCATCTCTCCTCGAATTTTTTTTTCAAACGTCTCCCACGGTGTCAAATATGGATACAAAGAAATTTCTATTTGCATGGTTCTCTTCACAAGGAGTGTAACTAAAACTTATACGGACTGGAATTTTTTGTTATTTCAAAATCTCTGTTTTATAAAGGAAGACAAAAAAATAATCCATCTCTCCTCGACTTACCCTATCTTTTCAAACTTTAAAATATTTTTTATCTTTTAAGAACTTTCAATATTCGCGAATATCTTTCAAAATTATATTATATTATCCTAACACTTTTTTGAATGCTGAAAAAATACCTAAAAAACTTTCAGATTCTTCTTGACAATTTCAAAAATGTTTTAAAATGTTAAAAAATTAATCTTAACATTCTCTTAAAACTTATTACTTAAAATAAAAAATGACTAATTTGCATTCAAATTTTGGAAAATCATTCTTAACGTTTTTTTAGTTTTTTCTTAGAATTCAGTTTCCAAACTAAAAAAAAATTGAAACTTTTCTGATGAATCGTAACAATAAATTTGTATTTTCATCAAATCCTTCAAAATTCTAAAAAAGCTTTTAACTTTTGTCTACATCTTCAATAAGGTACATTTTCTTAAAAAGTTGTTGAAATGTTCTCAAATTGTTAATAATTCCTAAATCTTTTTAAAACCTTGCAATATTCTAGGTATATATCTTTTAAAATGATTCGAACTCTTGAGGATTCTTCCTTGAAATACTAACATTTTTTTGAAATCTTTTTAAATATTCGCTTGAAATAAATTTCCTAATAAAAATATAATTTTTAATTTCTCCATGAATCTTAAGAGAATTATTTTTATGTACATGAATTTTCAACCAAATGTTTGCATTCTCAACTAAAAAGAAAATTTTCAACCTAAAATGTATAGTTAAATTTTTAGTTAAAAAAATTATTTACAAAAATGAAGTCCTTCAATTAGGTATTTTCATTTCAAACGCCAGCTAACTTCGCTTCGCTGATTGGTAAGGGAAAAGCAATGAACCAAGTGCATCAAAGAACAAAATCTGGGTAAAAAGTTTTGCAGGTAATGATGATTTTGGGTAAAGTCAGATAAGGGTAATGTCGGTCAGGGTAATTGATAATGGGCTAAATTATACCTGACATTACTCTGGAGAAGGGTAATGTACAGGCGAAGTGTCACATGCAGACTTTATATATAAAGAAGCGACTTTCAAGTAACCCTATTTTCGAACACACACTGACGTTTCGCATAATGAAAGTTTTGTATGAAATGCATCGAGTGGGTATATGCCACTCGAAACTTATGTTTGTATACGAATCAAGAGTTTGCTCATGCGCAGTGATTAAATTTTATGATTTATGAAGCAGTAAAAAAAGTGACAGGAGGAGTTTAGGTACATTCCATTATAAATCTAATGATAATATTGAAAAGAAAATTCTGAATCTGCAAAATTTGCCAGAAATATTTACGCTGACTAAGGAGGCCTTAAAACGTCGGCATTTGACCGGATGAACCGGTTTCTCCCAGTGGTCGAAAGAATTATCGTGGGAAAATTTTTAAATCTTGTCACAGAAGTCGTAAAAAGAATATAGGGCACTTTGAAGTTCATTTATTCCAGGGAAACCTAAACATTTCATTAAGGAGCCTCTACAAAGTACTCTACAAAGTACTAAAAAAAAGCAGCAAAATAAACTATTAAATTATTCAAATTCAGATTCTACGTTGAAATTTGCATCAGAAGCTCCCTGAGTAATCGCAATACTTTTTCTTGCACCGTTAAAAATTAAAATAATAAAATACCTGTCATTTACATTGCCCGAAGAGGCCTTCAAGTGCATCTTCTTTTCGTAGTTCTTAATAAGCGATTCGCGGGTAACTTTAAGAATGTTGCCTGGATGCTAGCTCCACGCAGTTAAAACCTCAGACAACAATGCTGCGATGCAATGAGAGAGAATTTTATTTTTAAACTTCGCGTGCAACATACTACTTAAGCGATTAGGGATGCTCTCGAAGTCACCCTCAGCAGAAGTTGATGACATTTTTTAAAATTTTCATCCCTGCAAAAAAAGTATTGCGATTACTCCGTGAGTTTCTAACAGAAAATTTAACGTAGAATGCGAATTTTAACAGTTTCAAAGTTGATCTTGCTGCTTTTTAGGTTTTTTAAAAAGGAACCGAAAGGGGACCCAATATGCTCTTTACGGGTACTTTGTAGAGAATCCTTTCGGTTCCTTCGGTCCGCCAGGGCTTAAGCAAAAAGTGTCAGTTTAACTGACACTGAACGGGCAAATTTATGTACGTCTTCAGAGAAAAGTATATTTGAAAATGTAATAAATAATAATCAAGCATGTCTACGCTGAAAAAACGTTATCTTCAAAAGCGCAGGTGCCAGTCGTAAATTAGAAACTCGAAGATCGTACTGGTAAATTACCCGTAACTAATATTTTGAAGGTTTGTAAGTTCGTACTTTAAAATGAGATTTATAGCTAACAGCACGTGTGCTGAAGGAAAACCTTTTTTCCGAAGAATCGTGCGTGTCAATCTGATTACACCATAATCTTTTTTTATTTTTCCGTGTAGACCCGTGTCAGGTGTCAGGTTTTACGATGTCAATATATACTTTTGTCCAATGAAACATTGGCCTAACTCTTTTTCTACATCCTGTCTGCAATATCCTCCGAAACCAGTGACATTTACGACTAAGCGTATCGAATATTTAAAAGGTTTTTGAGTTTGCATAGTTCAGTAAAATATTGGCGTAATCTCTCTTTCCTACAGCGAAGTTTGAGTTTTAAAGGTACCGGTAATCGGCTGTCAAAGTTGTGATTCGGTGTACCTGTCGTTTCGGTAAATCTTTACGATTTTGCCAGATTTTTTCACAGTTTCCTGGAACTTTTACTCATGTCAAGGGGGCTGCATTTTCAGGTAGAATGGGGGTGGTTAATGGGGTAGGGATGTGTGTATTTTTTTATTTGTATACGTAATTGATTTGTGTTGTGCAGCCTGCAGATTTAAGAGAGATAATGGGACCGATTAATACGATCCGATTTTATCTGAAGATTCCGTGGACGGAAGTGATCACGTATCAACATCACCATTGTCAGAATCCAGTGAACCAGATGACGATTCAGAGGCAAGCACTGTTGAAATTAAACAATACAGTCGAACAACTAACGGGAAATATTCACCAGATTTGAATAGCAGAGATGACGGTGGGGCCGATGTGATGGATGACGATAATAATGATGACAAGGTCGCGAATGAGGGTGCGAAAAATGATGATGATGAAGATGACAGTTAGATGACTGGAGAGGCACATATGGAGGAAGATCATCTGGATGTGAATGGTAAGTTTGAGAAGGTTTACAATGTTTTTTTTTTAATTTTGTATGCATTCCCAAGTTTATTAAACTTTTACTTGTGTCAATCTGGTTATACATCATAGACACGGTCTAAGTCAACTGACTGATGAGATTAGAATGTTATAAGTTAATTCAACCAATTTAATACGATGCTTAAAAACCTCCTCCGATGATGTTGCAGGTATACAATTACGAGCCGCCACGAGCGTTGGAGGTGACAACAGTCACCTCTGGATGCTTTCTTAGAGCTACCGTCTGCCACTCTACGGGGTTTTAGCCGCTTACTTTCTGATGGTCAAGAAAGTTTCTCACATTGCGACAGGTGTTTAATAAAACCGCCTTCTAAGCTGCTGCCAATACCCTACTGACTCCTAATTGTTCAAGATGTTCTGTGAATCTTGCGTGCACATTGCCTGTAGCCGAAATCACAATGCGATGAATAACTGTATAATTCACATTCTTTATGTACACTCTTCCACCTTTTTTTCTCGCATCACGATGTCAGGTCGATTGGTCGGGATGTAATGATCCGTTTGGATAATAACATCCCAATATAAGATGTAATCTTCCTTTCTTAAACGGGCATTGGAATGTATCTAGAGAAAGGCATCCATTCTTTTAAGAGTCCTAGGTTTAGGGAAAGTTGTTGATGTATAATGCCCGATACATCATTATGTCTGTGCGTATATTATCTCAGAACCATTACGCGACAGCCATAAATAATGTGCTCGATGGATTCGTTGCTATCTCCACATAATCGGCACCAGTCAACCACGTCTTGATGTGACATATGTTTGCGATAATTCCTAGTGCTGACAACCTTGCCCTGTATCGCAATGACGAATTCTTCCGTCCCTGAATACAGAACACCATTTCTTAGCCTCCATTGTATTTCTAATTCCTCTATGGTTTCTGCCCTGATATTCAAGGCCCCATCTGAGGATATATTTAAGGGAGTGTAGTCAAGTTCTGCTTTACAGATGATACTGAAAGGCGCAACATTTAGTTTGCTGTTAAAATAGTCTCGCAACTGTATAACTTGTAACACACACGGTTTTTTGACATCTACAACGCTCCAGAGCCCTATATGTGGAAAACTGCTTTGTGACATCGATCACTTGCTGCCGTTTCTGGGCTGAACTACTTTACAACTTTTGGTCATCAATGTAAAGAAGAGGAGTCACTTGACGATCATCCACATTATCGTGAATTCTGAACACATGAGACATCCTGTTTAGTGTTTTGCTCAATGGATTCAACGCTAAACATCACCATCGTGCACTGAAGGAGTCTCCTTGAAATATACCCGTCGTAAAGCGTATTGATCTAGTTATCTTTGGTTGTCCATGATCAAAACACTTGATTCTTGTACCCCAGAGCCTAATCGCATGACTTAGAAAGTCAACAATGCGTGGGCAGATTTTGTAAAGTTTTAAGACATCAAGCAAAGAGTCATGCGGCACGGAAGGGAACGCTTGATTGTAGTCAATGTATGCCATGTGTAAGTTCCTTTGATGCTTACGAGATTGAGTCATGGCAACAGCATCTATAGTGACTAGATCTTTACAGCCTCGCGAGTTATTACAACATCCTTTTTTTATGCGTAAGAATGTCATTTTCGTCGCAATGAGAATATACCTCATCTGCAATGATAGCTCTAAGACTTTTATCAATTGTTTCAAAACAGGCTATCGATCAAAAGTCAGAAGGGTTTTTGAGCGTCTTGTTTTTTGGAAACATGTACGTAGTACCCTGGAGCATAAATCCTGGCATTAGATTTAGGTGTTCAGTGATCCTCTGAAAACACCTTGCCAACGCAAGATGCAAACTCGTTAGGTACTTGTACCAGAAGTTGTGCACCACGTCCGGACTTGGAGCTTTCCAATTACTTGTCCTTTTCAAGACCACTGAAACATCTGAAGCTGTGATGTTTGTCAGTTGTATTTCAGGGCCATTTCTTACCCTTGCTTCCTCCAATTTGAACCACGCAGTGTCCAAATTGCGTCTGTTTATTTTTCCCAAAACATCCGACCAATAGTTATTCATATCTTCCAATTCAAGAAATTCGGTGTCTTGCTGGTTATTTGACAGTAATCTCAGTTCATGATATATAGAACCTTCTTTCATCTATCTGAAAGTTTTGATTTTGTTGCCTTCGTGCACTACTTTTCTTGTAACGACGCAGTCAGACAGTAAGAACATCAAGTGTCTGTCGTTGGGAGTCTATAATCTCATATAATATTGCTAGTGTTAATGTCTCGATGTGCCGAGGGTGGCTGATTTTGGTAAGATGGTTTATCAGTTTTCTAGTTCTATTATCTTTTTTAGATTAAGTTAATTGACCCAATTTGTACCTTACTTTGCTGACATCCATATCCAACCTAATCTTCCATAGTGGATCTCAATCCCTTGCTGGGACAAAAACTGCATTTGCAGGCCTAGTTTTCCAGCCAAACATTCTAACGGTTGCCACAGATGCACAATATACAAGAGTTTGCACCTCTAACGCAGTTTGTGCTATGTTCAAATACGTAGGTAAAACCTTGCTGTCGAGATGTGCTGTTAGTGTAAGCAAATCATTTGTGATGTAATAGACGACGCACCAATTCTTCTTTCATTGTAGTATCCCACTTGAAGCTCACCCACGGTATTTCTGTCGAGGTGGCTGGCTGCAAATAGTTAACGCTAGTCAAAGCATCCGCAGCAGGCACATTTGATGTTCCACTGCTTACCGTTTTTTGCAGATGTTCTTGCTGGCCACCTGTTAGATTAGTGAAATCTGCCTGACCATCTCGCCGCTCATCATCGCCTCCTTCCGTTTGGATGCTTTCTTAGAGATATCATCCTAATAAATTAAAAGCAGACTAAAAACAAATGCAATTACTAAAGAAAAATTATCTTCACATAAGTCTGAATATTTTTTCAAAGATTAAAAAGTATTGGGAATGGTGGCCGGTCATTTCCTTTCCTGGTGCTGAAAATGGAACTAGAAAGAATAGGTAAAATTTACAAGATTTATTTTAATATTTGCATAAAAGTTGTTGTTTTGTAAAGTGTGCAACAATGATTGAATGCGAGAAACAAGTATTCATGAAAAACAAGTCGTTTTAGATAGAATCTCCATTTAATACATTGAAAAAACACATCTTTCAAAAAGATTTTAAAAAAACACAATTATTTTACAATTTCATGTAATTTTCAATGCATTGTCACCTTAAATAAACTTTAATCAATGTATGTAGTGACAGATTTTATCCAGTTTATGCAGAGAATATGAATAATAGGTGGTTCGAATTAAAATACGAATTCTAACCTAACTTTTAGATTCTCTTTTTAAATAGTAAATGTTTCATGCATTAATTAATACAAATTTACTTTAAGGCGATTTTTGCTTCAAAATAAGTTCATTTAAGTTTATAATCTATTGAAAATCACAATAAATAGCACAATAATGTTTTTATTTAGAAAAATATTTCTATAAAAAATTTGTTTTTTACTGTATAAGATGTAAATTATATCCAAAAACCTATTCTTTCTAGTTCGAATTTTTCTCACTAGGTGACGAATCGCAGTTTAAAAATTCACAATACTTTTTGAATTCTTGCGGGAAGAAGAAAATCTGATTGGTAGACACTTTTGCAGTAGTCCCTCACTCTGAATGCAGATGGAAAGCTTGACGGAGAAATATATATGGACTCTAGTAAACATAACCTACAATTTGTTATGGAGAACGTGTTTTGACAGTATAAAGAAGTGTCTTAAAGGTATTTAAAATGTATAGAAGTGCATTAAAAGCTTTAGATGTAAAGTGTGAGAATATGAATGTGTCAAAAGTCGAGCATTATTCTAATAGGTTCAAAATTTATACGGATATGAAGTTTTAAGGATGCAGAGATTGGACTTAGTATTTTAAGTTCTTTTAAAACATTGTTTCTCATGAATGATGTATTCAATCAAATTTTTTAATGCAGTCAAATTTTCAGAATTTTATGCAATATTTAGAAATCATATCGTCTAAAATTCATCCAACATCCCTATTGATTTTTAAACTTTAAATTTAATATAATTAAGTGTCTGAAATCTATTTTCTGTTTTTCATTGAGAGAAATGGTGTTTGCGATGGTACTTTTCTCATTATCAGAATTGTATTTTATTTTGTTTAAGTTTAAACATGAATTTTATTACATCACGTTTACAAATACAAATAATATTTAATTACGTGGTAAAAATTTTTTTATCGGTAATGATTGTTTTATGAGTGAATAAATATACTTTGGTCTTTGATCATGATAAAGTACCAAAGTGCTCAGCAAAACATTTTTTTAATGGTAATTTTCGAAAAAATTTCTATGTAAAATATATGATTTGACCGAAATAAATGTTAAAAATATAATTTTATTTTTAATGGATCACTTAAAAATATTTATTTAACGGATTACTACTTTTATTATTAAAAAAACATGTTTATGCTTTAGTTTGTCGGCGTTTTTGTTTTTCATTTTTTCCAAGGATCGTAATTTTAATTGAATAATTTTTTTCTTAACAGTAGATGACGTGTAGGAAAAGAGTGTGTAGCCGTAAAATATACCTGATCATGTTAAAATTAAAATGGAAGCGGAGGACAGTGAAGAAGATAATTATGACTTAAAAATTTTTCCTTGTTTTTAAAACGATGTTCGTATATGGGGAAGACATTTTACTGTAAAAATTGTAGATGCATACGTCTCTCTAATTCCCCGAAGCGAATCAGATTTATATTTTATGATTCAGAAATACGTCAAACGAAACCGCTTCCTGAGGATAATTCGGTAAACATACATGAGCGGATTCTCTGTGTGATTCAGAAAGTCTGCTCTGACTGTTTACTGAACAGAATATGAATGATTCTTGTAAATATTGTAGTGTTCGAAAGTTAGTATTCAAAGGGGATGAACTTATACAGGATTTTATAGAGCATGTAACACACGAGGAGAAACAGTTTAGTCGGACAAGGAACCAGAGTCCGTCCGAAAGTGATATTGAATGGTACCCAAATCATGCTAATGCAGGTCGGGGATTGTAAATTCGTAGACAGCTTGAACTATAGGCCTATGCGTTTGAGTGCTCTCCTCAAAGCATTCGGTCTCACTCTTGAGCATTCGAAGAAAGGTACATTCCCAATTTTTTAACAGACCAGAGAATGATTCGTATATAGTTCCTTTGCCACCGGTTGAGGATTACTCTCTGGATGCCATGACTATCGAGGGTCGTAAAGAATTTTACGAGTGGTACGATGCATGTAAAAACGACTATGTTTTTGATTTAAAAAAAAAATACTAGAGTATTGTGTGAGCGATGTGACAGTTCTTCGTCGCACCTGTCTCGCATATAGAACAATTTTTTTTAATGCGGTAATCTGTGTCTTTTTGCTGAATGCACTACCATAGTTTCTAGTTGTTCAAGAATCTACCGCAAGAATTTCCTTCTCACTGAAACCATTGGTATTATACCGAATAGTGGATACAGGCGAGCTAATAAGCATTCTGTGAAACCATTGAATGGGTATTATGTGTAGAACGAGAAATTGGGGTAGAACTCAAACACGCAGCAAGATCTTATGAATTCCATCTACCTGAGGCAGCACTAGTTGACGGGTACTAAATAGATGGTGATAAACAGCGCCATATTTTGCAGTTTCATGGCTGCCTTCGGCATGTATGTGTGCATGGATACAATTAATATGCGTTATGAGAACACTGGCGCCACGAGTGAAAAAAATCAACAAGATCAACTTTTAAATTATTGAAATTCGTATTGTACGTTAAAATTTGCATTAGAAACTCATGGAGTAATCGCAATACTTTTTCTTGCGGCGTTAAAAACTTCAAAAAATAAAATACCTATCATTTATATGGGCCGAAGGCAGATAAAGTGCATCTTCTTTTAGTAGCAGTTAATAAGCGTTCCGTCGAATCCGAATTTCAACCATTTAAAAGTTGATCTTGCTGGGGTCTTTAAGGGTACTTTGTAGAGGCTCCTTTCGGTTCTTTGGTCCCACAGGGAAATCCTTCTGAAGCGTTTTTCGGAGGACATACAGGAAATACAGTGTTCTATTATAAAATGAAAAATAATGAAAAAATCCGATACATCGTTGTTTGCTCTTTATACCCATTTATTTCGAAAATGGAGAAATTTTCTGTTGGTCACACGAAAATTTATGTCGGCGATGAGGAGTGTAGAGGTCTAGCTGGTCCAAAGTACATGAATTTGAATCAGATTGACGGATTGACCAAATGCCGTGTGCTTTCTCCACGACATTTATTTTATCCCGTGCTACCTGTGCGACTGCATGGGAAACTCATGTTCCCGCTATGTCACGCGTATTGTGCGTCTATTGAGTCAAACTGAATGCACTCATGACGATGCGATGAGTGAGCTGGAGTGGTGACCGAGCGAGATCGTTGACGAAGAGTCATAACAAGATTATCTTCGTGAGAATAATGAGATTGAGGTAGAGTTAGATCCTGAACAGATGAAAAAAAAAGCTGGTTTACGTGCCGTTGCAAAACTTCACCTCAACTAATTAAAGCAATTTCTTACACATATTTTGTGAACTTATCAGAAGGAATAAAATAATCTAAAAATACGAACACTTTTGGGGAATAGAAGACATCTTTGTGAGGTGTATCTGTCGGTACAATTACAAGAAATTAAATATATTGAAAACACATTCTCTTTTGGGGAATAGGAACCTATTCGGCGGCCGCTATGGAAATATAAATAAATTAGTTTCGGAGATATCCTATTTTTATAATGCCATTTTAGACAGGTGGAAAAATCGAACATTCAAAATAATAGAATAATCCTCACTTTAAGCTGAAATATGAAAATATTAATTTTTATCTATTCAACGCTTATTACCGGTTACTGGAGATCAAAATCACATGCATTTATAGCAAGGTGAATAAACAACTCGCGTAAATGTTCTACGCCGCAAAAAAACTAGAAAACTTAATGAAGATGCGAATAAAACTTTAGAATATCAGTCTCTCTTGAGCGATAACGAGAATTGGGAAAGTATAAACGGCTCGGAAGCTGGACATGACGATGATGATACTATTAGAAGTAACATAAAACGCCGCACCTGGCTAAATTTTTATTTTTATTGAATTAAACAATTGGAACACATATAGTCCCAGTAAAAGGGCTTGCATTAAGAAGTATTAAAAAATTTGATTTATCCAGTGGTAACGTGAGAATATTGATTTTTTCTGCATGCTTTTGGATACCAGAAAGCAACCAAGAAATATAACTATTTTAATACCTTTTTATTTTGCACACTTCGCTAGTTTTATTTACTGTTTTTCAAATAATTATGTGGTAAAAAGCTTTTTAAAACGTAGCATCGGTCATTTTACGATATTAGGATTAATTTCCACAGAGACGTTTATGGTAGAAAATAATTTTTTAAATTTTGTATCATGTTTATATATATTTTTAATTTTTAATATTTGGACAAAGCTAACATTTTAAGATAAAGAGATGGATTCTTGTATACCATTCTACTAGATTTAGCAAGTTTCATGCTTTTGGAGCGCTTTCTAATGCTTGAAACGAAAATTGTGTTTTTAATTTATTGGAGGTTACGCCTGGCAGCTCCGATCGGCTTTAAAAGGGGTTGGAAACTTATTATTATCGCTACCTAATGAAGGAAAATGAATGACAGAAACGGCATTCTTAAAGATTAAAAATTGTTAATACCTTTTAACGCAAGGCTTCTTACCGAGTTATGACTCTTCACATAAGGTTCTTCCGCGGGTGTAGAAAAGATTGCCAAGTCTACACGGAGAAATATTCCTCGTAAAAAGTAATTGACTGGTTAAAGAGTGAAGATGCATACCATCTCCATAGTCCTATTAGATATAAATTTGCTAGATAACATTACAGTGTGTATAATATTGATGATGTTTCGGAAATTCACCTAGCAGACTTGAGATCTTTATAAAGATACAATGATGAATTTTCCTATCTACTGGTTGTCATTGCTGTTTTGAGTAAGTTTGTCTAGGTTGCACCACTTCAAAGTAAAACGGCATCTGAGGTTCAAGAAGCATTTGAACGAATTTTTCATAGAACCTGTAATAGAACACCAGTGTACCTACAAAGTGATAAAGGAAAGGAATTTATTGGTAAAGTTTTTCAAAAATTTTTGTCAGATCTTGAAATACAATTTCGTGTGACACGGGATCCTAGTATAAAGGCCTCCATTGTTGAACGTTTCAACCGCACTATTAACGAGATTATGTGGCGGTACTTTACACACCGTGCTACTCATCGATAATATACCGCGACGATTTGTAAGAGAAGCCGGCGGTAAAAAAAGTACCTAAATACAGTGTGGCTGATGTTATACGCATCAGTCGTATTTGAGACATCTTTGAAAATGAATATGATTCTAGTGTTCAAAGTGAAACTCTCGATAATCTTATACTTGGCTAACTACCTAAAAGGACCCAGATAGCAATTTTCCTGCACAGTGACTCCACAGTGCCGGCAGACTCTGCAAATAAATCAGCAGGCCATGTCGGTAGACCTTGAGACAGATGCGGGTGCGTATGTGGCTCATTACGCTGTCAGGCTCTGCCGGCACGGCATGCTGGCATCCTGCCGTTAACACATGTCGTACTATCGTGCTTGACCTCTGCAGTTATGCTAACGCCAGGATGCCAGCATGCCATGCCGGCAGGGCCTGACGGCGTAATGAGCTACATATGCACCCGCATCTGTCTCAAGGATTGCTGACATGGTCTGCTGATCTATCTGCAGAGCTTGCCGGTACTGTGAAGTCAGTGTGCAGGAAAATGGCTATTTAAGACAATAACAATGTATACAAAAGGCCAATCCAATCTGTTTATTCTTTCGTAAGTTATCGTGCTAACTTCCAAAAATCTACAGACACACGAAGGAACGCACTAACACAGGCAGACTTATTCGTATAAAAACCTGTTTTCGGATTCAGGGGGGCACAAAATGTGGATATTTTACAAAAACGGGGCAAAAAGACATAAGAAAAACCGGGCTGAAACAAAGATTTAGGTTATAATAATAAATGTAAACACAAGAATATCGTTAATTTATAAATTCTCTTTCACAATGGAGTTTTCCCTTGCACTCTGGTGATCACACATACATCATACGGCGCTTTTCTCGCACACAATAAAGACAATTAAAAAGAAAGAAGCCAAACACGTACAACAGATCGCGGGCCCGCAATTTGTACAACAGTCTGCCGAACGGGCTGGCACCAGCCGGGGAGACCCGGGTTCAGTTACAGTACAATCACGTGACAGGAGGCAGAAAACAAGCGCGCAATTTGAAATATTCTCATCATAACATTATTATTATAAACTTAGCAATGACGTTATTGCACATTCTTCCTGAGACTCATGATATTTTTAGTGATATTCAGTTGCCTATTATTCACAATTTTTTCTTCTTCAAACGTATGAGGAAGATCAAACTGTACAATTTTATCATTTCTATGGGAAAATATAGTACAGAAACTTATACTGAATAATTTAAATAGTTATTATCAACAAATAGTTACTCAGACACTCGGACTTCACCTCAGGGGTCCGGGGCTCGATCCCTGAGCCGGTACGTCTGGAAATTGTTCTATGTACCTTTACTGAGGTTCTAGTGGTTTGGAACCCACCTTAAGTTGCAGGTGCCCCCATCGTGTTCTTGACTGCAACCCAGTCCGTCAATGATGAGGTCAAAACCAGGCTTTGTCCAATATGTCGGTGCAGACTGCTATCATCAGAACACTTGATTGCATTATAAAAATGCGTCTGTGAGTGATGATATATCTCAGGACAGCTCCGTGCAAAATAATCAAATAAAAATTCGACTCTAACCAAAAATTCCTTTAACATGTTGGGCAGTAACCATCTTAAGCCTGTGACAACATTTCAAATTTAAACAAGTAATTGGAAAGCCCGAGCTCCGGGCATGGTGCAAAACTTTTGGTACAAGTACCTGACGAGTGTGCATCTTGCGTTGGCAAGGTCTTTTCAGAAGATCATTGATACCCAGATCTTATGCTAGGCTTTATGCTCTAGGGCACTACGTATATGTTACCAAAAAAAAAAACCAGACGCTCAAAATCCATCTGACTTTCGACCGATAGCCTGTCTTCCAACAATATATAAATATCTAACAGCTATCATTGCCGATAAGGTATATTCTCATTGCGACGATAATCACATTCTTACAGAAGAAAAAAAAGGATGTTCTAAAAACTCGTGAGGCTGTAAAAATCTAGTCACTATAGATGCTGTTGCCATGACTCAATCTCGTAAGCATCAAAGAAACCTACACATGGCATACATTTACTACAAGCAAGCGTTCCCTTCTGTGCCGCAAGACTATTTGCTTGTAGTCTTAAAACTTCACAAAATCTGCCCACGCATTATTGACTTTCTAAGTCATGCGATGAGGCTCTGGGATACAAGAATCAAGTATTTCAATCATGGACAACCAAGGATAACAAGATCGATACGCTTTCCGACAGGTACGTTTCAAGGAGACTCCTTCAGCGCACTATGGTTCAGTTTAGCTTTGAATTCATTGTGCAAAACACTAAACAGCATGTCTCATGGGTTCGGAATTCATGATAATGAGGGTGGTCATCAAGTGACCCATTTTCTTTACATGGATAACCTGAAGGTGTACGCTAGTTCAGCACAGAAACTGCAGCAAGTGATCGATGTCGCAAAGCAGTTTTCCAATGATATCCACATGAAGTTCGGACTAGATAAATGCAGAAGAGTGCATTTAATCAGAGGGATATTAAGCACCGCAGAGTTAGAGAACGTGTTCGAAAATGACGTCGAAGCAATGGCTGCAGGGGGATCATATAAATATCTGGGTATTCTTGAATCTAAGGGTATTCAGCATATGATAGTTAAGACAAGACTAACGACTGCCTTTACTACGAGACTCAGATTGATTATAAAGAGTTTTCTCAACTCGGCAAACAAAAGCAAGGCAATCAGCACACATGCCATCCCTGTCCTCACGTACTGCTTCAGGCACATAAAATGGTCTCACACCGACCTTGAAAAGTTAAACAGAATTGGTCGCGTAGATATGATGAAGCACCGAATAAGCCTCAGAAATCCAGCGATTGAAGGGTAGTTCTACCACGACATATAGGAGGTAGGGGCGTTGTAGATGTCACAAGTTATACAGTTGCGAGACTATTTTAACAGCGAACGAAATTTTGCGCTTTAAAGTACCATCTGTGAAGCGGGTTTTGACTACACGCCATTAAATTTTTCTTCAGATTGGGGCTTTGAATATCAGGACAGAAACCTTAGAGGAATTAAAAATACAATGGGGGCTGAAAGCCATCCATGGCGAGAACTCCAAAACGTTAGATCAAAATGAGGTGGATAGTCGGGCATCTAATATTTGGCTAAGAAAGGGTGTTCTGTATCCAGAGACGGAAGGATTCGTCATTGTGATACAGGGCAAGGTTGTCAGCACCATGAATTATCGCAAACACGTGTTACATCAAGACGTGGTTGACCGCTGCCGATTATGTGGAGATGCCAACGAATCCATCGAGCACATTATTGATGGCTGTCGCGTAATGGCACATAGAGAATATGTGCACAAACATAATGATGTAGCGGGCATTATACATAAACAACTTGCCCTTAACCTAGCACTCTTAAAAGAGTGGATGCCTTTCTATAGATACATTCTATTGCCCGTTGTAGAAAGCTAAGATTACGTCTGATATTGGGATGTTACTATGCAAACGGATCACTACATCCCAGCCAATCAACCTGGCTTCATGATGCGAGAAAAAAAAGGTAAAAAAGGTGGAAGAGTCTTCATCATCGAAATTGCTTGTCCGCTTAACCGAAATTTGCTGTCAACCTATACAACCAAGATCCACAAGCATAGCGAGTGAAGACATGAAATAAAGACCATATGTCATCGCAAACAATACGGTGCACAATGAGCGGACCAACCGTGATTCAACTATTTTGCAGCCGTCTACGTGTATTGCTTTAGTCGGTGTTCAACTTAAGTGTGTCATTTTTCATAAGCTTTTCTTACTCTTTACTTAGTGTAAATTCAAACAAATATTGCCATTTTATGTCATTTTTGATATGTCTAAAACTTTTGCATAATATTTCTGAAACATAAAAATGCATATAAATGCAATATTCACTGATAAATAAACAAGCTTATCAAATGTCAAACAAATTTACTTATAATTTTCTGTCCAAAGTCAAACAAATAAAAATAGGAAACATTTTACACGTTAAACTCCATGGGACATCAAAATGGCCGGAGCGACTTCTAAAAATATTTTTTTTCGAAAATAAAAAAACAGGCATATATTTGTTTGCCAACCAGAACGATTTGACCGACTAGCCCGTTAAAATGTCTCAAATGTGATTCTTTTGGAGCACCCTAATATATCGACAGATTTTAAACTTTTAACTGTAATAATCTGCTAATCATATTTTCGTCATCTTCGGCTCACTCCTATTCAGCCATTCATTCTACTCTTCGACTATTCTTATAATAGACCATGAAAGGAGGAAACATACAAATGTTATAGTTTTGCAATCAGAAAACTAAAAATATTATATTCAGAATATATGTTTTTTTGCGATTCCATCGATATGTAACTTGCAATCTGTTCACGCGTGTTACGTGAACTACTATATTTAAATCTCGTCCTCTATGTAAGACATGCGCATCAGGACACTAATTGCTTATTTGACTTCATCATAAGATTTACGTCACCTCTCGTTTCTGGATTTCTCCTGTTCGGTTAAAAATGGCCATCAACGTTGTACCAATTTACTTCTTCCGGAATCGCTTCACATAAAATTGTTTTTAAACGCGATCCTCACTTAAAATTTTAAACAGTTGGTTCTCAGTTGATGTTGAAGTGATTGACGATTATTACACAGCCACACAAAAAAAGTGTGCGGATCTGGTAATAAGACACACGTATTCCTATGGATTTTGGGGCTCTGAATTCAAATTCGGTATCAAAAATCACCCATCACGTCATGGTTGAGCCATAACCTCAAAAAATGACGAAAAATCATGCACTGAGGCAAATAAATTTCAAAATAATGCCAGTGATACAAATTTTCACTTCAAAAACATGTCGACAACTGTGAAGGATCAACTCTTGCCTGATATCAACTTGTTTAACATAACTTTACCCAACAGAACCTGACCTCATCTAACCTGAATTAACAGAAATTTATTGAACTACACGTAAAGCTCTGGAAGCATATTTTCCCAGTAGAAAATGTGTGCTACATCGAATGGGTCAACTCGAGCCAAACCTAGAAATAAATCTAACCTAGCCTAACCTAATCTAACCTCACGAAACACAATTAAACTGATTGTGTTGTCCCGTTGTGTTTGCGGTACCATTTGAATCAGCTTGGGCTTAACCTGCAAAGAGGTCAAACCTATCCTAACCTAAAAAAACCTGACCTAACCTAACCTAACTTAACTTCACGTAACACAATTAAACTCATTGTGTTGTCCCGTTGTGTTTGCGGTACCGTTTCTTTCAGTTTCGGCTTAACCTACATAGAGGTTTAACCTTACCTAACAAAACCTGACCTAACCTAACCTAGCCGAATGAAATTCAACCACACGTGTAGCTATGTAATCGTATGGTTCTCAGTCTTAAATGTGTGCTATATTTAATAGGTTGACTCGATCTTAACCTGCAAATGATTCTAACTTAACAGAACCTAACGAAATTTTGCTTAACGCAACACAACTTAAGTATTCCCGCTGTAACACAATAAAATTCATTTCATTGTACTACAGGTGGTTAAAAATTTAGACGCACATTACTCATTTGAAGAAACTTAGAACTACAAGTAGAATTGACCCCATTTCAATTAACCTGACAATGTTTATATCAATTAAAATGTAGAACTGTAACTTAAATATGCAAATGAATAAGAGTTTTATTCAAAAAATTTTTCTCACTGCTTTTCTTAGACTGAAGGGATATATTTATACTATCTTTCGTGTTTACATTTTATCTTGCTTTTTATCGTAATTAAATTGATTTATAGACCTACTTCAGTCTATTTTCTGCCTGCTATAACTCTGACCAGACGCCGATACTGGGGTTTTTCCCTGCATTGTAACACAGGCGATTAATGCTAGCAACCAGCGGTTACGAAACTCCAGACATTTACTGCTATTAATGTCAAAATATGAAAGTACGCAAGAATAGGGTTGCCAGCGTAATCGGTTAGGTTAGGTCAGGTTTTGTTAGGTTAGGATAGGTTAAACCTCTATGTAGGTTAAGCCGAAGCTGAATGAAACGGTACCGCAAACACAACGGGACAACACAATCAGTTTAATTGTGTTTCGTGAGGTTAGGTTAGGTTAGGCTAGGTTAGATTTATTTCTAGGTTTGGCTCGAGTTGACCCATTCGATGTAGCACACATATGCTACTGGGAAAATATGCTTCCAGAGCTTTACGTGTAGTTCAATAAATTATAAGAATATTATAATTGAAAAGATATATTTTCAACCAAAAATGGAATAGTGGAATTTTCATATTGAAAACTTAGTTTTGAATGAAATGATTCATTTTTAACAAAGTAATTCGACTAATAAGTTGTAACATTTATTAATTGTTTAATTTCCTATTAAGTTTAAAATTAATTATTTGACTAGGCATTGGTTTTAATGATTGTTTCAACTATACAATATAATTATAATAAACACAATGTAATAAATTATAAATACTCATTAAAATTTATTATTATTATTATGTTTTTAAAGATTAGCCCAGATAACAATTCGTGCGCGCATATTACACGCACGGCGATGCGCGCATGACATGCATGCCAAAATTCACCATGTTCCCCCACATTTTGTGATTGTAACTGAAGTACGTGCACAAGCTGTGACACAATACGAGCATGGGTACAATCACACTGTGACAAATTTTGCGACGCGTACATGCACGCAGCATGAGTACCCAGTGGGGGCACAAAATCTTTAATTTATAAATGAACAATATTCATTATTTAATGCTTATAAAAGCTATCCCAGTGGCACAAAGTTTAGCGACGTCTTAAGGATATCGCTGCGACATCTTTACGACATCTTTACGACATCTTATGTCCATGTCGTTAAGGTGTCTTTACGATATCGTAAATAAGTCGTATGATCTGACGAGGTCTTTACGATATCGCAAAGACACCGAAGGGACATGGACATAGGATGCCGTAAAGATGTCGTAAAGATGTCGTAACGATGTCGTAAATACGTCGCCAAATATTTGCTAACTGTGATAAATTGCCTTTTCAATAAGGCTGCCATCCTGTAGGTGTAACGCAACAGAATCACAAAGCAGAATATCATAGATGTGAAAGAGATAAAGAATCTATTTTTTTGTTATCATGAGAGTGAACGAGATAAATAGATCCGCCCGTCTC
Source organism: Belonocnema kinseyi (assembly GCF_010883055.1). Lineage (NCBI taxonomy): Eukaryota > Metazoa > Arthropoda > Insecta > Hymenoptera > Cynipidae > Belonocnema > Belonocnema kinseyi. Next base: position 140,374,883 of record NC_046660.1, read on the forward strand.
CTTTACTCTCGCTTTACGCCGCCATTTTCTGCGCAAATGGAACTGCGCGGAACGAGCCGGCTAGCTGCCGACTAGCCCAGTGCCTTTTGCAACACTGCAACGTATCGGTGTATGCTGGTTCTAGTTTTCTAAGAATCATGAAGTACTGAAAGGAGACCACACGCCATGCATTTTTTCAGTAAAAATATAAAATTAGAAATCGTCGTCTGCTATGGAGTATCAAGTGTGTTTATGGGTTAAGTTAGGTTATGTCAAGAGTCAGTTGGTGTCACGAATGCAGTGATAATGCTTGTATAATTTATACAATTATATGAATAATGCCATTAAAACAAGAGGAGGAATATAAAAACAATAGAGCGCAACTATAGATATTGAGGATTTTGCGTTTAATACCTCTCTCTTTCTGTGCCCTACTGCCCGAATTACAGCCCTTACAAAAATAACGCGACATTATTGTATCAATTATATAGGTTTTTAGCACTGACACTTTGCACAACAATTTTTTTAAAACTAAACACAAAACAGCAAAAGCATAAATGCATTAATAGGTTACATTGATACCGGTTCAAAATTTACATCACACTTTCTCGTAGTTCCTAGATTTTCTAAACGTAGCGCTATCATTTGGGAAGACACGGACATTTGAAGACAGTCGATCGCGATTGTGGGCTTTTTTCCACCATCCCCGCTATAGGCGTGCTATTTTGTTAATAAATTCCGATACATTTATTTAATTCAACCTTTTACTTACCACGTTTAATATAAATAAATAATTTTAGGATAGTCAACTCACGCGCACCGAATGTTTGCTTCAAGCACGCACGTGCGTGCCTCGCGTGGCGAGCGTCGCACATGCGCCTCCATGAATGGCGCATCTGAGTGCTAATCGGAACGCACGTCGTGCGGATCATACACACACATGCCTCCACAGTTTGATGCTATGATATTTTTGTCAACTGGTGCAGAAAATTCAATAACAAACGTGGTTCGCTTCCCGAAGTCAATGAGAACTATGTCAGGCCTCGAGTGTGCAACAGAAACAGTTGTTGTTAATATAAAGTTCCAGTATATGCGGCACTTCTTATTCTTGACAATTGACTCTACTTCCCTAGGAGCGTTTAGCGGAGCAATATTAAAATTAATGCCGTAAGAGTGACAGATATGGTAAAAAGGCACTATTAGTGCCGCATTGTGCGTGCCTGTAGGAAAACAAAAGTTAGCTCACACGACATTGACTAATCCCCCTAATACTAAAGGTAAGTCCAAGTGTTTCAGCAGCCTCCTCCGCTGCTTTGTTCAGAAATGCTCCTTCGCCCAATCCTTTGTGCATCCTGACTATTGTAAGAAGAAGGTATCTTCCTTTGGCGACTCTATGCGTGCTTTTGTTCAGGTGCATAACCTTTAGTGTCTCGATATCAAGGGATCTGAGCTCGTCCTTCATCCATGAAATCACTCCAAATGAATAGAGTATTAACGGGACGGCAAGCATGTTCGTTTCAGATACTTTGTTCCTCGCCGACAGTTCGGAAGACCAAATCTACCGGATATAACGTTTTTACCTGCTTCGGAGAGTATCCTTTATAGATGTTACCTCCTGAATGCGGCTCTGTGGCACGCCAAGGTATGGATAAGTCTCTGCAGCGCAAAGGTGTCGTATAACGCTTCTATCGACGAGCTCAGGGTCTTCAGGAATGCCATTAAGTTTTTCTCGCTTCAAATAAACCTTGGCTCAATTATCTAATCCAAATACCATTTCTATTGCCTCAGTGTATCGTTCGACAATCCCTAGAGCTAGATGTAGTTGTTATTTATTTTTAGCATAGAACTAAATATCAGCCATGTAAAATACATGCGTGACGCCGTGCCTTATATATATATATATATATATATATGCCGTTCCACGTCAAACGGATCATGGCTGTGGACAAAATTGTAATCAACTTGCAGAGGCCATTTTGGGCTTAAAAAGTTCGTTAAAAAAAGTACTTTAAAAATAAACGTGGCCTTTTGTGAAAACCAAAATGGTGGATCCAATATTGCGGCTTTGGGGAACCCCGATTTACCGTGCAGGCTATTGAGGCCTTGTCCGAAAAATCCGGTAAACCGGAATCCTCGTGCTGATAGAAAAAAGTTAGAAGAAAATGAGCAGAAAGAAAAAGAGAATATATGTTTAAAAATTGGCATTCTACCTGTTTCGGTAATTGGTTTATTATTGTTGCCGGTAATCCGGTTGAAAATATGTCTACTAGTTTCCACGCCACCCGAGAGGTACAGTACGCTGCTCATTTTTTAGTGATGACTGGCTATTATTTCCCAGAAACAATGAAAATATAAGATTTATTTAAGTCACAAAACATTACAAAACATTATAACCTTATTTAAATATGTGTGATATCAAAGACTAATCATAGCAATGAGAGGGAGAGGATTAAGCATTCTTCTCTCTTTATATACAACTCAGATACAACTAACACATTCAGCGCCTTAGTTGCGTAAGGTTTCGTCATCTTCGGTGGAGGCTACTACAAGCAATGCATCAAACCGTGCGTAATTCAAAGTTTAAGTGTATTCATTGTTTGTGGCAAATACATCCGAACCTTTGTTTGCGCGAAAACCCATTAATCACTCAAAAATGCGCCGCATACTGTTCCTCCCAGGTAGTGTAAAACTTGTAGACATATTGTCAACAAGAATTAGACCAGTTGCTGAAACAGGTAGAATGCAATTTAAAAAATATATTATCTTTTTCCTTCTGTTCATTTTGTCCTAATTTTTTACTATTAATACTGGTACCCCGATTTACCGGAGTTTTCGGACATAGCATCTATACCTTTCACGGTAAATTGG
>NC_046660.1:140377829-140381421 GCF_010883055.1 Belonocnema kinseyi
GCTGTTGACTCTATTACTGCTTTGTTCGTATCAGGTCTGGATTGATTCGACTGGTTAATATATAACAATAAAAATAATAAATAACGAGATAAACCACTTTGTTTATTTTCCTTTCCTCTCCATAACTTCGAATAAAATGGAATTTGAAGGTTGAAATTCTTGGCAGTTGTTTGCTACCTTTAAATGAACATTTCACATAAAATTCAGCCTGATATGAGCGGAGGCCGATTTGCCATGGTTACCCGGCTAGGCCTTTTTATTGTGCATATTTTTAGTCCTAAAAAAATGTGTGATGACTTTATTAGTTTTCGAAATAATCACACAGCAAGCCGCTGCACTACAGCGGCACGCTTCGTTTGGATGAACGGCTTGCCCATTTTCAGAGAACAACACACCCGAACTGGCGAAGATTTCTGGTTCCGAATTGAAGGAGCGCTGTTGCACTAAAAAGGAAAACGTTGACGCTCCATATAAAATTGTACTCAATTTGTAAAACAAGTGTCTTTCTTTTTAAATGTAAGCAACAACTCATTACGTTTCAGATTTATCGTCCTTCCAGGATTGGTTCTGTCATGTATACTCGGTGCCAGTTTCCTGACAAGGACGCAGTAAGTTTTCAATAGATCTAAATTCTCTTGGATCGATTTCCTTGAGAGGGAAAAATTGATATATTTAAATTCGTAAACTAAAATTCAAAAAGGGGCAAAATAAGAAAGGGCATGTCCTAATTCTAGGAGTCGCATCAAAATAATAAAAAGTATAAAAGAAATGATGCTACTTAATTTTGACGTTTGATAGAATAGAGAATAATGTTACAAGACGTTGATATTGCAGGACTCATTTTTTAAATTATTAAATTATATAATTCGCACACACGGTTACTCACATATAATCTCACGCTTAAATGCTTAGAAAAATCTCACTTCCCGAGGATTCGAACCCTACCTAAACTACCTAAACTAGTGTGTCCTATCTACGTGCTCTAACCACTTCGCTATCGAAGCATTCGGATCTCGATGACAAAATCTAGCGCTAGTATTGCAAGGCAGCGTCGTTGAGTAGTTCGTTGAGTAGTTCTAAGGCGAATTGAAAATTTGTGAGAGACTTTAATAGACAATTTTTTATTTAGAAACATTTGAGAATTGATTTTCACTTATTTCAAAAAAGCCTCGATGCTTTTTTTCTTTAAATATTTAAAAGATTTATAAAATAATCAAAAGTGATAACCACTTTTCTATATAAAAAACATCCATAAAATGCGCAGTTATCAATTTATACAACTCTTTTATATAATAATCTATAAGTTCTTGGTGTGAAAGAACACTTCTTAAACAATAATTTAAAATATGTGAGACAACAAACTAAGTTTCACTTATTTAACAAAGGACTTAATACCTTTTGTCATTAAATATTTAAAACGCTTGAAAGCGATCCAAAAGTAATGAACAATAAAGAAAAGTCAAGTACAAAAATCCTTCAATAACATCAATAACAAAAAAATAAAGTTCTTCTCTATTAAAACTTTCATAGAACGCACAGTTTTCAGTTCATCGCAATCATTTCATCATACGTTTTTTTACTGGGGTTTTAAATGCGAAATAAAATTTCCAAAATAGCCATTTAAAATATGTAAAAAAAATCGAACTTCACTTCTTTCACAAAGGGCTCAATACTGTTTTTCTTTATAGATTTAATCTGCTTAAAACTGTGTGAAGCTGATAAAAAAAAAGAACCTTAAAATTCAAAGAGGTTTTAATAACCTCAGTAACAAAAAACATATTGAGCTTTTTAAAAACCTCTGTAAAATGCACAGTTTTCGGTTGATCTGAAAGGAATGTAAAGGATACCTAGTTTGAATACTACCTATTTCAAAAAGTGCTTTTGGGCTCTGACCCTTAACGTAAAAAATCAACCCCTCTCTATCACGTACATACGACTTTGCCAAAAAATAACTTGTTTTCAAATTTTACAATGTCAATAGATTCGCTGGTTTTTGGGCTCCTTGAAAATACCACTACGATTCTTGGGCTTCAACCCTTAACGTTAAAAACAAAACCCTCTCTGCCACGTAGATACAACTTTGTCAAAATATAACTTTTATTAGAATTTCATAATGTAAAAACATTTCTGATTTTTGGGCTCATCAAAAATACCCACTACGATTTTTGAGCTCCAACTCTTTGTATAAAAAATGAACCCCTCTCTGCCACGTAGATACAACTTTGTCAAAAAATAACTTTTTTTAGAATTTCACAATGTAAATAGAGTCTCTGATTTTTGGGCTCCTAAAAAATACCCACTGCGATTTGAAAATACCCCCAACCCTGAATATAAAAAATAAACCGCTCTCTGCCACGTAAATACAATTTTGTCGAAAACTAACTTTTTTAGAATTTTACAAGGTCAATAGAGACTCTATTGACATTGTAAAATTCTAAAAAAAGTTATTTTTTGGCAAAGTCGTATGTAAGTGGTAGAGAGTGGTTGATTTTTCACGTTAAGGGTTGGAGCCCAAAAATCGTAGTGGGTATTTTTTAGGTGTCCAAAAATCAGACTCCATTCAAGCTGTAAAATTTAAAAAAAGTTATTTTTTGACAATTCCATATCTACGTGTTACAAAGGGGTTAATTTTTTTACTGTAAATGTTGGAGCCCAAAAATCGAAATGGGTGTTTTCTGGGAGCCCGAAAAAGCCCCAAAATTTCCCGAGATTATATAACTGAATATTTTCGATTTTTTTAATGGGTTGATTTTGGAAGTTAAGGGTTGGTTAGGGGATTTTTTTGCGGATTTCAAGAGCCCAAAAAAAGCCTAAAATTGTAGTGTAATTGAATTTTTATTATGTAGTGATTTTAAGATTTGGAGGTGCTGGGTTAATTTTAGCTGGCACCTCCACACGAAAATTGATTTTTTGAAAAAAGTAAAGGGGCCCAAAAATTTTAGTTAACGCCTAAAAAAAGCCAAAAATTCTAAACTATGAAAAATCCCAAAGTTGGATTGTGGAGTTGCTAGCTTAATTGACCTGGAAATGTTCCTGTTGTGAATATTTTTGATTTCAAGTATTTTTTACCGTTTTAATTGATGAAAGGTAAGACTAGGTTCCTATGAAATAAGAGAATTTCATAGCTGGTATGGAATATTACTGTGGAGATAGATTCATTAACTAGATGATGTGAAAGTTGTGTTGGGTAGTCATTTTTAATTTCAGTTTGTTTTGACGCTTTTAGCTGATGGAGGTTGAGAATTGGTTCGTTAAATGTGATAGGGGTAGTTATCAAATGTTGTTTAATTTTACCTTGGAGATAGGGATATGAACAACTTTTTTGGGAAAATGTTTGTTTTACTTGTTCGTAATTGTTTCGTTTTTTTTCGGAGAATTTTTATTTTTTGCTTTTTTTATTTTGGTTTTTTCACTGAAGGTAGCCGAGCAGGATTTGCTTACATGCATTAGCGGTGTTTTTTATTTGGTTTTTTTTATTATTATTGTTGCATTGCGGGTATAGCTTAGAGTTTTTTTTTAAGAAGAATAGTTTAATATTTTTTATTTTGAATTTTTCGTCAATGTGTTGTTAACCAACAAAAATGATTGACTT
>NC_046660.1:140381521-140386146 GCF_010883055.1 Belonocnema kinseyi
CACACAGGTTCAATTGCCCGAACAATCCTATCATTTAGGATAGCTGTGAATATCTTATAAAGCGTGTTCAGACAAGTTATTGGCCTGTAGTTCTTCGGGTTAATTCTAATTTTAATTAAGAAATCAAAATTTTTCCACATGTAACTGTCCAAAAATTTGTATATGTTTTTCTAAACTGTTCAGAAATATTTAAATTATTAATGATTACCAATTATTATCAAAAATATATTATTTTTAGTAAGATTTTAAATAATTAAAAAAATTAAGGGAAATACAACCTTAAAAATACGTATAATTAAAATATTTTGTTACAAAAGCTATTTACAATAATGATTATTCTTAACTTTTCAATTATTTTTATGATTAAACGTGATTCTTATATTAATATGTACATTGAATGAGCCTAATTGTACAATATTTTGAAATTTAAATTCATAAGGTTAATGTATTTTAAACTGAAAACGTTAAAAAAGTGAATAATATGTAAGATATTTCAAATAAAAACCATTAATAATTCAACAATTTTAAATTTATAGAAAATGTTCCTGGATGAATTATTGCAGATTGACACCCCGGTAATAAGCGTTTAATTCAGAAAAATTAATAATTTCTATTCCTATGAATACGCAATTTTTCCTCCGTTTAAAAATCCACCAACGGGAACAGAAAAAGTGCAAATCCTATTCCTTTCAATCGTCTTAGTAAAATTTAACGAAATCATTTATTTAATCTATTTTTCATTACTAAATCTTTTTATAACTTATGAATTCGAAAAATATTCCAATTTATATTCATTTATATTTTGAAAATTTATTTAAACTTATCAAAAAATGCACCAAAGAAATCTATTCAAATGTGTGAATTTAAATAATTTGAACTCTAGAGAGGACGAGTTGAATTGGTGAGAATTAAAATTTCAGAACTTATATTTTGCATGAAAGAATTAAAACAGCTTATTACACATACTTTCTAAACTAATTAGAAGGAATTAAATCAAATCAAAATATGACCACTTTTGAGGAATAAAAAATATCTCTGTGAGGTGTGTTCCGGTAAAATTAGATGGAATTAAATATATTGAAAACACGTTCTATTTGGGAAAATAGAAAACCGTGTGGCGGTCGCTATGGAAATAGAATTGAACAAGTTTCGGAGGCGCATTCAAAATAATAGAATAATCTTCACTTTTGCGCTAAAATCTGAAAATATTAGTTTCTCTCTATTCTACGCTCATTACCGGGAAATCAAAAATTGCAGTCAGATCGTAATTTTTTTATGACTTTACATGACTTCCATTCCTTACAATCTTTCCATTTAAATCTATATTTTTTTACAATCTTATCCTTTCTATATATACAATTATTTACAAATATTTACATAAAGTCTTATATTTAGTTCCTTATTTCTATTTCCTGCAATAGCGCACTTTCGGACTTATTAGCAAGCGAGTGAGCGAGCGAACGAAAGGGAGAGTGCAAGCGAGAGAGAGAGAGAGCATGAGAACGCACACGCGTTTTAGTCTACTTAACTTTTACTTTACCATTACTTACAATTTTCACGCTTTTAATCTAAGCGACTTTCGTTTCCCTTTTCTTTCACTTTTTTATATCACCATTTACCTTTTTTCACGTGCATTCTTTCATTCTCCCTCATTCGATCCTCTAGCACCCTCCAACTACTTCATCCATTCTTCTCCTAATCCATCTTCCCCTTGAATCTTAACCACATTTTCATGCCAGCTTCCTTTATCTTCCATTCCTCTCCTACATCCTTCCCATACATGCTACCATGTTTCCTCCTCTCATTCACATATTCTACACATTCTGTTCTCTTCTTTTTCCCAGCACATCCCCTCACTTACCTCGTTTCCCAGTCTAAATCTAGCTATTCTGGTCCACCTTCTCTCTCCCCATCCCTTTTATAAATACTTTGGCACCCCTTCCTTTTTTATCATCTAATACCATTTATTGTATTTTGATTCCTCAATCGCCCGCCCCCCCCATCTTTCTATTAATTATCTTTCTCTCTCCCTTTTTCCAATTCTTCATAGTTTACTCCAATCCCGTCTTCTATTTCTCTATCATAAAAGAACTCCCTCCTTTCTTCTTCCCACCTCGTTAATTCGATCGCCCTCCCTCTCCTCTCTTCTACCTCCATCAAACAATTTCTCGCCAACTCCCCTCCCTTTCCCTCCCTTAGCTTTGTCTTAAATTTCCATGCCCCCTTACCCGCTCTAATACTTAACTTATCCCTTTGCGCTTCTTCTCTCACCATATATCCTGGCGTCCTCCAGTCTGCCCCTAGTGTCCACCTTATATACCTTTCTTGTAAACTCTCAATATCTTTTCTTTCTTTCCATCCCCATATCTCTGCTCCATAACCTAAAACCGGCCATATCAGCGTATCAAATAACCACATTCTCCTTCTCCAATTTTATTTTAACCTTCGTTTTCCTATTCCCCATATCTGTTTTATTACCCCTGCTGCTTTTTTTATCCTTTCTCTTACATGAGCTGTATGATCTCCATTCGTCTGCAAGATATATCCCAAATATTTATACTCTTTGACTTCTTCTAACTTTATTCCTTTCCATCTCCCTGTCCATTCTTTCTTCCTTCCCTCTCCTTTTCTAAACCTCATTATCTTTGTCTTTTTTACATTTACATTCAGCGTTTTCCCATTTAAGTATTTCTCTAATCCTGTAATTAATCCCGCCATCCCTTCTCCATCCTCTGCCATCAACACTATGTCGTCTGCGTATGCCAGTGTATATATCTCTTCCTTCCCTATCCTAACTCCTCCCCAACCCTTTCTCCTCATGTCTTCTTCCAAGTCTGATATTAATAAATTACATAAAAGTGGGCTCAGAGGACACCCTTCTCTCATACCTCTCACCAACCAGAAACTATCTCCTACTTGCTCTCCTACCTTTACCCTGCTTCTTGTCTCTCTAAAAATTTCTGATACTCTCTTTATCAATCCCTCTCTTATCCCCTTTTTTATCATAACTTTTTCTATTTCTCCTCGATTTAATGAGTCAAACGCCGCCTTTAAGTTCACGAACATTGCTATCATTGCCCCTTTTCCCCTTCTAATTCTCTTATTTACTAGATAGTTCGGAACATATATATATCGTCCATTACCCCCATTCCTTTTCTAAACCCTGTCTGATTCGGTGACTCGATCTTTTTTTCTTCAACTTATATCTTCAATCTCTCCGACAAAATAGTTACATATACTTGATACAGTGTTGGCATCAACGTCACCCCCCTATAATCTTTAACCTCCTCTCCCTTGCCTTTCTTTACTATTGGTATAACTACTCCTTCTTTCCATAACTCTGGCCACCCCTCTCCTCTCCATACCCTATTACACATTATCCAAGCCCATTCCTCTAGTTCGTCCACTCCATATTTCCATACTTCATTTGGAATCTCATCTATACCAGGTGCCTTTCCATCCTTTATCATTCCTAAAACTTTAATTATTTCTTCCCTTGAAATTCCCTCTTCCTCGACTCTTTCTCTACCATATTTTCCTCCCTTTATAACTTTTCTCTCTACTCCTCCTAGCAAATCCAATAAATATTTCTTCCATTCTATCATTTCAATATCTTGGTTTACTCTTTTTCTTCTTTTTCTTTCTCTATTTACTACCTTCCACACCTCTTCTTCCGTCCGAGCCTTCTCCGCCTCTTCCTCAAACCTTTTATTCTCTTCCTCTTTCTTTTGATAACACAACTCAGTATACTCTTTCTTTTGTTTCCCATATTCTTCCCCATTACTTTTTTCTTTTCTCCACTTTCTTAATTCCTTTCTGTCCTCCTTTTTTTCTCTTTCCAGTCCTCATCCCACTCACTTCTATTCCCCCCTTTACTAACTTCATTATTTTTTGTGCACTTTAATCCTATTTTTATTTCTTCTATAATTTTTTCCATCTCCTCGTCCACATTTCCCTCTCCCATTTTGATATTTCTTATTTTTTCTCTAAACTGTTCTTTTCCTTCCCTTGACCAATCCTCTTTTCCTACACTTTTTACATTTGCTCCCTTTTACTCATATTGCTATTCCTTTTTTGTCCCTTTAATCTCACTATTAAGGAAAAGTGATCCGAATCAATATATTCTCCTACTTCTAGTTTCTTTACCTTCTTTCTTACCTCATCATCCACTATCACATAATCAATTACCGTTCCCCTTTCACTTCCTGAGCGTGTATATTCTCCTTTTTCATCCCCTTCTATATTCCCGCTTAAGATATACCATCCCAACTCCTCCAAGCTCTTCAACAACTTTTTTCCCTCCCCATTTAGTACCTTATCTTTGGATTTTCTTCCTCTCTCTTCTTCTCATTCCTTTCCTCCTCTGTCTCCTGTTCTCGCATTGAAATCACCACCTATTATCATCCTAATCTCTTCTTTATTTTCTTGAATCATTTCTTTAATCCTCTCTGCTTTTTCCTGCATATCACCGTTCACATAAATCCCCACTACCTTCTACTTCTATTGAATAGCAGTTTACGAGGGGAAAATTTTGTCATTTGGATCATTATTGACCGAGGAGTTGAAAGTTTTGGGATTTTCGTGGATATCGTTTATTTCAGCGAAAATAAATTGAACTTTCTTTT
>NC_046660.1:140386246-140388841 GCF_010883055.1 Belonocnema kinseyi
TGATGATTCCATTAGTTTCAATATCATCAACGTTTTCATCCGCAAGAACATCATTACGAGGCTGATCGGTGTCATCTAAATTTGATGCTGGTATTTCTTTCAGTTGACTGAGCTATTATGAGCTATTATTTATATATATATTTTTCCTCGGATCAATAAAATATTGAATAATCGAACCTTTTGTTGAAGAAATCATTATTTTCATGATAAATATGAATTTTGCATATGATAGAAATCAGCGGGTAGCAGACGGCAGCATTTTAACTGTTAGAATCGTTTGCTAATTTATTTTTTTACTCACAATTCTAAAATAATAGAAGAATTCTAGAGGCCAAAAGACCTTCCAAAGGGCCAGGTCTTGATGATGGTGTCCCCAAAATTTGCGAAATACGTTGCGAAATGGAGCTAAAAGTAGAGAGAACTGACATGCCCTGTCTATGTTTTTGTAACTGTATTTGTAATCAACGTCCAGGCTAGCTGTTACCTTCACTCTACACACGGTATCGGGGCGCCTTTCGTTATCGACCGTGGGTCAAGACTACAATTCTCAAAGGGGAAAACCTGTTCCCGGGACATAGACTTTTTGATGAGACTATCATCAATCGATATTAATTCAAATATAATGAGACACGTGTCCCGGATTTTTTGGTCCCTTGTAAGAGCTATGAGCATTTGTAAATCACATTAGCCAAGGGTGCAGAACCTCTACCGGTTCGCGCGCATGGACTCCCATCAAGCTTAGCTGGTCCAGTGGAAAAGAGCCTGGCTGATAACCACGCTGCCGTGGGTTCGAATCTTTTTCTCAACTTCTTTTTCGTATATTAAACATGTCAAATAATAATTTGTAATGCTTTCCAGGCGAATAATTTATTTCTTTGAAAACTATCACTCTGAAATAAAAATCACGCAGACACTTTTCGAATTTCTCATTTATATTTTAAAATTGTAAACCTGGAAAATTGTTTAATGTCGAAATTTATATTCGGACGACTTGATAAGCTTGCAATTTATGAATAAATTTACATAGAGCCTAACTTTGAAATTTGATAGTTTGGAAATTTATTGCTGGGTAACTTGATAAATTAAAAATTTATAAAGAAAAGTCAGTATTCGCCAGTTTTGTAATTTTGGAATAATAATCAATGTGGAAAATTGTACAATATCAGGAATAGTTATTAGGCAACCTGATAATCTTCCCAGTAGGCACAAAATTTGGCGACGTCTTTACGACATCGCTACGACAACTTTACGGCATCATATGTCCATGTAGTTAAGTTATCTTTACGATATCGTAAATAAGTCGTATGATTTGACGATATATTTACGATATCGCAAAGACACCGAAACGACATGGACATAGGATGTCGTAAAGTTGTCGTAAAGATGTTGTAACGATGTCGTAAACACGTCTCCAAATTTTGTGCCCACTGGGTTGGAATTTATAAATAAATTTGCAAAGGGCCTAATGTCGCAATCTGATATTTTTGAAATGTATTGCTGGGTAACTTGATAAATTTAAAATTTATAAAGAAAAGTCAATATTCACCAGTTTTGTAAATTTGGAATAATAATCAATGTTGAAAATTGTATAATATCAGAAATAGTTATTAGGCAACTTGATAATCTTGGAATTTATCAATAAATTTGCAAAGGGCCTAATGTCGCAATCTGGTAGTTTTGAAATTTGTTTCTGGGTAATTTGATAAATTCATAATTTATGTAGAAAAGTCAATATTCGCCAGATTTGTAATTTTGGAATAATTATCTATGTAAATATTTCTTCAAAATGCAGAAAAAGTTGATGGGTTACTTGATAAACTTCCGATTTATAAATAAATTTGCAGAAGGCCTACTTTCAAAGTTTTGCGAATTTTAAATTTGTCATTTTGAAATTAATTCCGGGGCAACTTGATAAATTTATAATTTATAGTCCAGTTATAGTTTCAAACTGGGCAAATTTACACATTTACATACAATCATAAATTGGTTTATATATCAAATTTGTGCATTTGCAGATGTTATTTGCATAAAAAGTCTATTTCAATATTTTGTAGGAAATTTTATTCACATTTTTTGTTTTTATTTCCCAATTGAAAACTGCCTAAACTTTGGTTGATTCTTATTTCTTCCATCGCTGTAGTGAATAATGCATCACCCAACCACGTGATAATCTATGACGATCATCACCCGCAAAAATGTAAAAAGAACTACGATTATACAAATAAATTATTCGAAGTGTCTGCATGATATTTATTTCCCAGTGATATTTAAAAAAAAAATAATTCATTCGCCGGGGAAGCATTAAAAATTATTATTTGACATGTTTACAATACGAACGCAACGTATTTCACAAATTTTGGGGGCACCATCATCAAGACCTGGCCCTTTGGAAGGTCGTTTGGTCTCTAGAATTCTTCTATCCCACTTTCTAATCTACATAGTCTCATTGGAAATAACTAAGCTTTCTTTTAACACAAAAAAACATGCCTTACTTAAAAGAAAGTTCAATTTATTTTCGCTGAAATAAACGATATCCACGAAAATCCCAAAACTTTCAACTCCTCGGTCAATAATGATCCAAATGACAAAATTTTC
>NC_046660.1:140388941-140399715 GCF_010883055.1 Belonocnema kinseyi
AAAAGAAAGTTCAATTTATTTTCGCTGAAATAAACGATATCCACGAAAATCCCAAAACTTTCAACTCCTCGGTCAATAATGATCCAAATGACAAAATTTTCCTCTCGTAAACTACTATCCAATAGAACAACACTTTGCCTAAGTTTAACTTCGATCGGACAACTTTGACTTTTTGAGTGGGTCATGTGAATGCTTCTATCTTACTTTATTAGTTACGTTATACCTAAATCCTCCAATACATTAACTGCAGTGTTTTCTTTCTCTTCTATTTACTTGCTTGAAGATAAATTCACCGCATTCATATAATAATCGTATTTATAAATATTTTTTTAATTATTCATTAAAATGAAATGCATAATATTTTACATTTAATTTCAATGTAAACTATATGTTGATACCGAATAATTTTTTTTTCACATTTTAATAATAGTTCAAATGCATAAAATAATTTGATAATAATCACTAGGACTTTATAATTATTTAACATTAAGTATTTGAGGTTAATGTTTTGAATGCGTTTATATTTTTAAGTATTACGATTGTTCATTTTATATTTTCCTTTTAAAGATCTCCCCTACTATGAATGTATTATAATATGTAATTTGTATTCCAAACGTGAAACAATAATAATCGATAATTTCAAGCAACTTATTTGAATCACAGTCGAATGTATAATTTTTACATGACAGAAAAATTAAACTTTTTAAAATTAAAATTTAGCCTACATTTTATGATAATTGATTTCAATAAATAAAAGAAGTAAAATCGTTTGACTTTGTTGGTTCGCTCAAGTGTTTTAAAATGTAACGTTAATTATTGGGTGCCTCTTTTAATTAATTTTTTGAGGTTTTTCCAATTAAAAAATTATGTGTTTCGGAAATGATATCAAGCCGTCTCACTTTATTCCATCGAACCACAATTTTTCATGTTTTAAAAATTGTATATAAGGTATAATTTTGCCTGAGGATGACCGACAGATTGAGGTTAAAATGTTGCAAAATGTGAAATAATTTTTATATTTTGATTAAATTATTGACTCGGATTATTCCTTGTCTTTTTATTTCAAATTTGATCGTAAGACCGAAAAAAATTGAACAAATGTTCATATTAAGTTAACGAATTAAAAATATATTTTTAAATCTGCTGAAAAATTATTTTCACATAATTTTACCTTTCCTTGAAAAGCACAATAATGAAATTTGTATGAGAATAACTTTAAAAAAGGAACAAATTTTTAAACAAAAAATTATATACTTTACTTTTCATTTAAATTACTTCATTCTCAACCGAAAAGGAAATGATTTTTCAAGAAAAAATTTCAATTTGAAAAAAAATCATTAATTTTTTACAAACTACTTTAACTTTCGACAAAATACTTTCATTTTCTTAGGCCTCATGGGCACACCACTAAAAAAACGGACCTTATACTCTACCCCGAAATTGGTGCGGAAATGACTATCATCGTACAAAAAACTATTTAAACCTACAAACAGGTAATGAGAATAATTAGAAGGTATTAGCTTTATGCGAAAAATAACTTTCGCGAATTTCATCAAATGTCGAATATAATAAAGAATCACAAATGTTGTACATTACACCGTTGTTAATTGCATCGCTGGCATTTTACAATTCTTGAAAGAAATTATTCGACTGCTTTCACTGAGTAAAAAAGTAATATCTTGTAGCAAATGTAATCATTGCGGCACCTGATAGGAAAAATGTAAAGTTTTCAATTGACTGACATTGTGTTAAAATTGGAGAAATTTATTCATGAAGGACCGCTCTCTTTATCTCTTTCTCTGCAAACTATTGAAACGGAAAATTTTGTAACACTTTTCGTTGAAGCGATTAATTTTTAACCCGAAAACCAGTATTTTTATAAAGTAGTTAAAATTCCGAAAAAATATTCCTAAAAAATATTAACTTATTTTCTACAAGAAGGTTAATTTTCCAAGAAATACTAAATTTTTGGACAAAAAAGAAGAATGATCAGCTGAATTAATAAAATGTTTACTTTAAAAAATTAATTGTTAACAAACAAATTAATTTTTAACACAATAGATTAATTTTTAACCAAATAGTTCAAATATGAAATAAAAAGTCAAATAATAAGCCAAATAATTAAATTTTAAACAAAATATTTTCAAGCAAATAGGTAAATTTTTTTCATAAAATAGGTGTATTTTGAACTGACATAATTAAGTTTTCAGCAAAAAAAGTATTTTTTACTAAATAGTTTAATTTTGAAGAAAAAAAACTATGAATTTGAAAGAATTTGGTTCACTTTTTCATCTATCTTTTCTCCAATTATTATTTCTTATCTCCAATCAGCCGGAAAGGGAGGTACTTTTGAAGTCTGGTTTTGTTATTGTGAATCTTTTTCATGCTCATTTAGCATAGAATTATTCATGAAAAAATATATTTCTGTTCAGTCTTAAATGAAAAGTAATAAAATTTCGAACTGAAGAGATGAATTTCGAACTGGCTAAATTTATAAATCAGTTAAAAATGTAATTTAAGAAGAAAAAAAGGATTTTTCAACTAGAGATGAATTTTTGAAAAAAGTATATGAATATTCAACAAAATATATAAATAAATTAATTACAGATCATATGTAAAATAAAAATTTTAAAGTAAAGTTCAAGTAAAGCGCACAAATAATGTGACGTATTTTACTATATAGCGTGTGATGCAGTGCTATCTAATGAAATGTATATTCTGCTTAGCGGCGAATTTTAGTGACCTCACAACATTCTCTTGTGAAATTTGTATGGCTCCATTCCACTATAATTTTGTATTTAATGCTAGTATAAATTTATTATTTGGTGGCGTTTTTGTACCTTCGTTTCTTTTGAGGGTTATTTTTATTGTCTAGCACTCTGCCTTTCGACTAGCTTGAGATCGCATGAACCATCTTCATCTCACTTTGAATATCAGCCTAGAGAAAAGAGATAATAAATCAAAGTTTTATTTTAAACATTGAGTTTCTTCACTTCACCTTATCGACGAGATACTACAATCTGCTCTTTTAAGAGGATTTTCATACAAAGAATATTTTTTGAGTTCTCAACAAATTTCGCTTTCGCTTCTTCACACTTCACTCTGTATAATAAACGGCTTGCTCCATCAAGCTGTAACCGGTAGGCGTTTATTATACTGAACAATAGCTTCAGTATCCTTCCAAGGGCATTCTTGCGGGCTGTTTCGACAATCAGTACTCGGAGATTCTTTTGGATGGGAATGAGCTATTGGAAAAGAAAGCGCAGTGAAGGTTCTGGGAACGCCTACCACCGGATCATCAGCAGGAGCTGATGACCAGCTAAGCCACCGACTGTTAACAGGAGTCGGCAAGTCTTCCATTCCGACCATCGATAGGAGTCGACAGCCGAAAGCGGATACCACCACCAGCGAAAGATCGTTTGTGTTTTAAATTATTGAACCGAATATTTAGTTTGATTTTGTTTATTTGAGTAGAAAAAGCTGAAGTGTAATTCTCTAAAGCTAATATGTCCGGTTTATTGCTGACTTTAAAAAAATTATTTTGCGCATTGACTAACTATAGTAAAAACTGATTTTTACAACTTTCTTCCCGTGTACATATAATAAGATTGCAACAAATAAGTTTAGAAAACTCCATCGAAGAACGTTCTGATTGCACTCGAGACTTGCTCTGGCGTATACTTGATGTATTTCCCAGGATTCTTTGAGAAAGAGGCCTTCCGATATTTATTGTAGAAGCTGGTATAATAAGGTGTGAGAGACTGATTTAATTCCTTTCGCAATTCTTCTCGTAATCGAGCATCTGGAACTGAGAATGTACGCTGATGTTTCGTAACTTCGTCAAACTCTTTTGTGAATGCTAAAAATCTCTCTTTCAGTACTTTTGGGTTCAGATCTGTAATTTAAAAGAATTATTTATATTAGTCTGATTATAAAACTTACATGAAGAATTTAAAAACTATTTTTTCATATGCCAGATCTTTAGACATTCAAAGAATAATAAAAATGAATAATTATTGCATAGCAGGTCACTTTCTAACCGTTACCCGAAAGAAAATTTGTTTTGGAAAGAATCCGCCAAAATTGAGTAAACTGGTTTTATAGTATCATTTGAGACGGTTAAAGTTTATTTTTCATGTCAGACATTCAAAACTCAACGAAGTCGGCATGGGTAAGATTTTCCGCCGGGGCTACCTTCAAACCTTAAACACAAAATGGTAGAAGGGAGGGTTTAGCCTACTTAGAAAAAATGCATGGTGGCGAAAATAGCTTTTATTCGTGAATAAATTACTCCAAATGAAACATAAAGCGGCGTGCACTATTAATTTTATAAAATTACGAAAGTGCGTAAGTTAGCGGGATTTACAAAGTGCGTGACAGGCAGAAGGCAGTCAGAACCATGTTGGGGACAACTACAGTTTACAAAGTAGGGATCTGGTAGCTTATTACACCATTCGACAGAACATAGCTACAAACGATCTGTGAGGAAGGTAGCAAAAAAGGGCGGTTGGTTTACAGTTATATTTTAGCTGAATGCTAAGTCGATACTACAAAGGTTCCGAGCATTGGTAACATAGGTACATTTAATTACCCATAGTTAAGTTGAAAAGGGTTTATGACAAAAAATGAACAACGAATGACACGAGGCCAAAATGGCGTCGAGGGATTCTCCGAGAGCATCCACGATAGAAAACTAAAGGCACCGCGTCATTTCAGCCGCATTATGGCAAGACAAAGTGAAAGAAAAGATCAGTAATTTCCCGGTAAAAAGCCTTGCATTGAAAGGTATTAAAAATTTTGAATCCCCAAGAATACCCTTTTTATCCTTCGTTTTTTAATCATCATTAGGCGGCGAAAATTAAAAGATTCCAATCGCTTTTAAAGCCGATCGCAGATGCCAGACGTAACCTCTATTAAATTAAAAACAAAAATTTTATTTCAAGCATTAGAACGCGCTCCAAAAGGATGAAAATTTCAAAATCTAGTAGGGTTGTATACAAGAATTCATCTCGTTATCGTAAAATGTTTGCTTTGCTCAAATATTATCAATTTAAAAAAAATTAAGTTATGATTTATATTTATCTTTTGGTAGAATATTAATCTCATCGATTAAAAATTATTCTTTTAAACATAGATGTCAAAATTCTAATCATTTTGTCTTACAATGGAAAAAACTTCTCACAAATTTGATCTAAAACATCATTATTCCCTTTCTCCCGGTAAGAAGGTTCGAATTGATTACAATGGAAATGTTTCCATTGGTTTTCTATCCTATATTTGAAAATATCATTTCAATGCTGAAGAACGTCGAAAAGTGATACGGGAGCGATTGGAATGAGTGCAGCGCCAACGAAAGGATTCGAATGCGATTAAAGTGTAGTCAAAGAAGGTACTAAACGAAACGGAATTGATCAGAATTGTTGTGTGTGCAAAATATGTAGCTCGCTCAATAAAACGGAATTGGTTTATTACCATTTTTTTCTAACCTATAAACAGGTGAATTTGAAGATTCCTCTATATTATTCTATAAATGTGTCTCATAAGAAAATAATAAAATTGCGTTGTTGAAAAGTATTTATTTCAGAGACATATCTGTTGAATACATTAATTCTTTTAGATGTATATTGTAGATAATATCGTAAGAAATATCTCGCGTTTCAAGTATTTTATAGTAGTAGATAATTAAATTTGTTCAATTAAGAATAACTTTCTCGTGATATCCACAGAAAAGCGATGACGCAGTTTTATAATTAACTTTTTATAAAATGTGACGAAACTTACATATAAGAGTGACAGAAATTATCAATTAATTATCACTCTATTAGCCCCAAATGTATCTAAAAATAGGCATTTTGCACTTTCAGGTTAGGATATTTTAAAAACCTGACGTTAAGGAAAAATTTAGACAACGGATTCGTTTTCAGGACACGAAAATCCTTCGGGGTCTCAGAGTCAGGTATTTGGGTACAATTTTAACAAAGCTGCAACAAACTTGGTTTTTAAATATAATATACAGTTTGAAGTGTAACTTCCGGCGTTTCACGCATGAGAACGTATTAAATTGGCATCACATTTTAAAACGATTTAATATCTATGGTTTTATGCACATAAAAACTCCACAAAAGTAATTCGATTGACTTCAGTTACCAAATTTTGTGAAAGCAATGAAATACTATTTATCTGCTCGAAAATTGTAGTCGGCAGATAGCATTCAATTGACCTCAAATTTCGAGGTCAGCTGATGCAATTCAATGTCATTAGTTTGCTTCCAATCTTCAATCGCTCGAGAGAAATAAATTTTCTCCAATTTTTTCGTTTGTCTCCTAGTATTAAACAGTATTAAGTTGACTTCAATTTTAATCGTCCAAGACATAATTAAAGTGTAAACACTTTTTAGTTGAAATTTTCCTCACATTAAATAAAATTGAAAAGGGACACAATGCTTTTCCGATAAAAGGTATTAAAAAGCATATTTCAAATAGAAGACTGATTCCGCATTAAAAACGGTTGAAATTCTACGATATGTGTACACATATTTATTCGATTCAATTCACTCCTTCTTACCGGGCTGATAAACTCTCCAACTTGGAGTTCAGAACCTGCCTGCTTTCAAATGGATTCGACTTCCTTCGAAATAATTTTTATAACACTATTTTATTGTTGAAAATTATTTTTTATGCTGAAAATTCAACTATGCTATTTTTTGTAGAAAATGAATATTTTTAATTGAAGTTTAATATTTTTTAGTTGAGAAATTAATTATTTGTTTGAAAATGTATGGATTTTATTAAAAATTCTTGTTTCTTCATAAAAAATTAATCTTCTTGGTTGAAAATTCATCTTCCTAAATAAGAATTCAACTAATTTGTTGGCCATTCTTTTTTTCAAAGTTAACTTATTGAAGTAAAAATTTAACTACCCATTTTTGGTAAAAAATTAATATTTCTAATTAAAAATTAATTTTGTGTTTAAAATTCCTCTATTTTTGTAGAAAATTAACCTTCTTGATTAAAAATTCACCTCTTTGATTGAAGATACAATTATTTTGTTTAAAATTTCTTTTTTTGTTTCTTAGAAATTAATTTCTTTAAGATAAAATTCGAGTACACCATTTTTGGTTCAAAAACGATCTTTTTTAATTAAAAATTTAATTATTTGATAACAATTTCATCTGTTTTTGGTAGAGAATTCAGCTATTTTTCTGAAAGGTACACTTTTTTTGTCAAAAGTTAATCGTTCGGATTAAGAATTCAACTATTTTCTTAGAACTCCTATTTTTTGTTAAAAATAATTTCTGTACGGTTAAAATCTACTTATATTATTTTTTTTTGAAAAATGATAGGTTTTGTTGAAAATTCGTCATTTTTGGTGGAAAAATAATATTATTGGTTGAAAATTCATCTTTTTCATTAAAGATTCAATTATTTTCTTCAAAATTCTTATTTAGTTGGTCAAAAACTAATTTTTTAAAAAGAAAATTCAATTAGACCATTTTTGCTTAAAAACTGATGTTTTAAATTGAAAATTGATCTTTTATGGTTAATCGTTCAACTATTGTTTTTAAAATTGTTCTTTTTTGGTACAAAATTAATCCTCTTGGTTGATAATCGATGTTTTTTCGTTAAAGATTTAACTATTCAGTAACAAAACTTATCTCTTTTGGTAGAGAAGTCAGGTATTTTTTTAATTACACTTTTTTTGGTAGAAAATTAATTTTTTTAAGTACAAACTGAACTATCCCATTTTTCATTGAATACACAGCTACACAAAAATCCTTTCCTGGTTCGGGAGGTCAGACCATGCTTACTATATGTTTTTGGGGTCGTTGAATCCGAACCAGAGGTCCAAAAAAACTGCAGCACGTCAGGGTTCTGACATAACCTGAAAAAACCTCATAAAATTTTGTTTTGAGTCCGGCGGTCAGACCATGTATACCATTAATTTATCTAATCATTCATATTTATTCTTGGTAAGCATTCCACAAATTCAAATTTTTTTCCCAAGTCCCCTTTTAAGGACTATCATGATGTACAAAATCCGATCGTGGAACCTCCTCGCGGTGTTCATTGGGTAGCTCTAATGCTGAAGTCAAAACGTTGAAGCGTCAAATAGCTTAGATTACCCTGATGTGCTGGGGCTTTTTGGACCTCGGATTTGGATTCAGCGACCCTAAAAACATATAATGAATGTGTTCTTACCTTCAGATCCGGAAAAACATATTTAAAAAAAATTATGAGGTTTTTTAAGGTTATGTCAAAACCCTGACATGTTGGGTTTTTTAACCTCTGATTGCAATTCAAAAAATACATAGTGAACATGCCCTGACCTCCAGACTCAGAAGAATATTTTTTTGTGTGGCTGTGATAACAAGTTTATAACTAAAACTTGATCTTTTTTGTTTTATAATTAATCCTTTGGATTGAGAATTCCATCATTTTCTAAAAATTCCTATTTTTGTTGGAAATTAATTTCTGTTAGGGTAAAATCTGCTTATATTATTTTTGATTGAAAAATGATATTTTAATAGATAATTAGATTTGAAAAGAATCAAATTAATCTTTTCTTCGACCATCAATGTAAATATAAGAAAGAATTTTTTGCAAGTCTTACGGTCTTCATTAAATTAAAAGAATAAAAAACAAATGACTGGAAAGTTCGTTTATTAATATTCTGACGTTTCGGCTATCACTGCGTGCCCTTTTTAGAGAATCTAAATTAATAATATACAAATAGCGATCGTTTCTTACTTGTAATTACAAACAAATTTGTTTAACAAAAGTAAAATTAAAATTAAAATACCTGTGCATATTTTCTTGTAAAAAACAAGAATATTCAATTTTTGTCTCAAACATCAGGTCAGTAGTTGAGAGTCAATTTAAAAAAATAACACTGATGTGTTTCACCAATTTAAACCAAAATATAGAAAAAGAGTATCATATAAAAGCCTCATAAAAATTGAAGAAGCTCTTTTTGAGAAACTACATCGTAATTGAGGAAAAAACAAAATCTTTATAATATTTTTGGATAAGGACGAAAATTGTCGGGGGACATAAAAATCCGATACATCCGTAAATCTGAAAAAATCGAAAATTGTGGTCTGTATGCTCTAAAAGATGAAGATCTGACTGAAAATGTCAGTGCAGTGCCGTTAATCACTATAGTGAATTTGTTGCCATAATTGATTTAATCCTACAGTTCTTAAACCATACATTATTTAAAAGCATATAAAACATTAAAAGCTTATACACTTTATGCAGCTGCTTTATGGTGAAGGCGAAGGGCAAGGAGTTGAATCGTACTTTTCTGCTACTGAGTAAAGTTAGTATAACATTGCTGCATTTTTAGTTACAAGTTAATGTTTTTGTTAATATTTGCGATCAATATAAACAATAGCATTAAGTAATATTCCTGTGAAGCATGGAATTTATCATAAAATTCCATTGTTCATATAAAATTCAATAGCAACTTATTGATTTCTTGAGTTTAAGATTGAATTTTACAATTCAAGAGCGAACTCCTCACAGGAAAAAATATCTCAAAAGGAAGGTGGATAAAAACATAAAAAGCTATTTTTCATTTCAAACCTGATTGAAATAGTTGTTGTATTTTCAAAAAAAATTTTACAAGTTTGCATGCAATTTTTGTGAAATTCGTATAGAAAATTTAATTAATTTTCAATATTTTTCAAACACTGAGTACTTTTTTCGTATGAAGAAAAATGAGAAAGAGCTTACCTTCGTAAAGTTTTTATACTACATTTTTGTAACTTTTCATATCAACAAATAATTTTTGTATAGATTTTTGTAGATATTCGGATGATTTGCATTAAACTGGAAACAAACAATGCAATCCTGCAACGTTTTAATGATATGGTCTGATATCACACGATTTATCTAATTCTGCGATCAGCAAATAATAACTGAAACATTAACTTGCAATTAAAAATATGCTAATATTACACTAACCATTTAACTCCTTGCACTTCACTTTTCTGACAAAAACAGCTTCATAAAATGTATAATCTTCCAAGGTTGTATATTCTTTTAAATAATGTATCATTTAAGGATTGCAGGATTGAATAAAGAATAAAAATAAATTTAGTACAGTGATAGACGGCACTGCACTGACATTTTCATTCAGATCTTCACCTATCAGATCACCATTTTTGATTCTTCTGATGTGTCAGGATTTCACGTTTTCCGAAAATTTTTAAAAATACCCACTCTGTATCTTCCAAAAACAATCAATGTTAAATACCTCCGCAAACGCGAACACACACTTTTTAAGCAGTCTTCGCCATCTTTCAGCTAGCATTGTGGCGGTACGAGGTGGTGAGGTGACGGTAGAGAAGAAGCGCTAACTCGTATTTTCGACTTCGAATTTGGATTCTATTATTATTTCCCACAGTGATTCGAAAATACTCGCGTAAGCTTAAATTGAACGGCACTCATTGGCTCTAGTACGCGTACGTATTTACTATTGAAGTATAGACACGCGCCGTAGCCAATTAACGTGACTAAAATCCAAGCAAGCGCAGATCAAGGCAGCTCCGTTAAGATCATTGACTTTACGAGAACTTGTATAACGTTCCATTACTGTCTAACACACTGATGCCTCGCATCACACGCGTGCAGCTATCAAAGAAGGAACAATCGTGATTTTTTCTATTGCTGTTTAACCCACTGACGCCTCGTGGCACACGCATATAGCAATCGAAAACGAATATCGTGACAATCAAATTCTACAATATCGTTTACAGTTTTTCTATTAAGGG
>NC_046660.1:140399815-140423046 GCF_010883055.1 Belonocnema kinseyi
AAAAAAGGCTTAAGGAACCACCGCACGATCCCACTGGGAGCAACCGTCATCTAAATATGACACTTTAGCATATGTTTGGCATGCGGTTATGGCTTTGTGGTTGCGAACCATAAATAGCTTCACACCTCCGCGACCACCGATCACAAGGACAATTAATTTAACCGAATATTTTGGGTACAGTCGTTGCAGTTCGCGTTTGATGTCTTGATACCTCTCCTCCTTATCCGTCTCCTTGACAGTGATGTTTTAATTGGTCGGATGCAAAAATTCGATCACGAATATCGTTCGTTTCTCCAAGTTTTAAAGAACGATGACAGGCCTCGGGTGTGCAACGGAGACGGCTGTTCGAAAAATTGTAGTTCCAGAAAATTTGATAGTAATAAAGTACACTAAAAGTCGCATTATATCTTTAGAGATATTTAGTTCTCGCGTGGGTGGGACACCCAGATAGTACGGGTTATAGGTACTCAGCGTGTATATGACATGCTCTGCACCTATAGCTGGGAACTTCTTGACATAAAATGCGGTCGTGGTATGCTAAGGTGGAAATTACAATGTCCAGGCAGGCGAAAATGAAACCCTGTGTATCCGAATTAAGCCCTGATGATTTGAGAAAAGCAAAATTTTGCTCTTTTGCAAAGGACTGTTCTTCTAAATTTTTGCAAAAGTTTCTGTGCATTTTCTAATTAATTAGCCCTTGGCGGAATTTTTGAACCTCTGCTTTATTCACCTCGGCTTTTAGAAAAAAAGCATCTAGATGAAGTAATGCACTTTTCTCACTTCTGATGTTAAAGTTCAGGCCAAGGGTATCGGCCGCTTGCTCTGCGGCTTTATAAAGGAACGTTCTTTTACCAATCATCTCGTGGTTCTAGACTTTGTTCGACGCCGAAAGATTTTAAGACAAAATCTTCCGAAAAAATGCTAGTATCTGCTTCAGAGAGACTCCTTCACTGATGATGCGTTCTGAGTGCGGCTTTGAGGGACGCCCACGTATGCATAGGTCTCTTCAGTGTCAAGATGTCTAATAACACTTATATCCACAAGATCAGGGTGAAATTAAAGAAATTGCACGTGAACACTATACCTTAAATTTTGAAATCTTGTAAGACTACTGGACAAGTAAATCGAAGTTTGAACTAACCAGAATATATTTTCACATTATTACAAAATTTTTCAATGAGGTTACGAGGCAAGAATCAGATATTTGGAAAGCTTTGTTCGTAGCCATTTTGTAGTCGCTATTTTCGAATTCGGAAAATTACCCGTCAACATCAGACACTATATGAAAAGTTCTACAATTTGAAGCCTCATACGACTTTTAAAAGTAAATATAGTTTTGGACCTAAATTACCTATAACCGACATTTTGTTGCCGCCATTTCGAAAAACATCAAATTGCCTTCCAACATCGTAAACTACATAAAGAAACCTAACATTTGAACTGTTATACGACTCTTTAAAATTAGTCTAATTTTGAATAGCATGGAATATATCGTTAAAATTTTCGTGTCGTCATATTGGATTCAGCATTTCTGTTTTTCATTTATGACAATTCATCAATGAATGGGTAACTGAAAAAGTATTAGTACATATTTTTCGGCTGCCAAACATTTTTTTAAAGAGTTACAAAGCGAAAGTTACAATTTTCAAAAAATTTGCTTAGTGATACATTGTTCGTAGTCGCCATTTTATGGCCGATATGTAAACATTTTTAAAAGTGCCCACATTCATAAAAAAAACTCCATAAAACCCTAAATTTTAAGTCGTTACACATACCATAGGGCCTATGACACAGCCACCGAACGCGTCCTCGTGTTGTGGCTAGCGGGTCCCTGGACCAAAGGTTTCTGCTGAATATGGTTACGATGATTAATAAGCAGTTGCGGACAATTGTCTAGGGATGGTCCCGAAGGAATAACCCCTAAGCGGAGGTGTAACAATCGTGCCGAATGCTGAATGGCACCTGGGCGAAATGTCGTAATAGGGCGACTCTGGGATACCGGGCGATCTCTCAGAGTAAGCAGCTACATGTTTTAATGCGGAGCTCTACAAGGACGGGCGAAACCTTTCCCTAGCTGCTTGTGGGAACAACAATGATACCATCAAACCACCAAAAAGTTGTAAATGCGATTCAAAACGGTCGAACGCGCAGAGCACCCGACAATGGGTCGACAAACCGTGCCGATTACCCTGGAGTTCGGGGTACTGAACATAATTTAGATGAAAGAATGACGACGAACCAGCGAAACGCCCACATTGAGTGGATGAATCAACTCAAGTATGACTTGCTAGAATACTACGATGCCAGAATTATCCCTGTTAGAAGAGGCTTTATGTCACGTATACACTCTTTATGGTGCCAGAAATACCCAGAGCTTCAGCACGTTTCGCATCAGTCATTGCGAAATCAACGTGTCTGCCTCTTAAAAACTGGATATGTGCGCCGAACGCTTCCTCAATCACTACATAAACAAGCTAAATATGAAGATGAGGAAGCGAAATTGAGACTAACCGCAAAAAGACATGCACCTTCTGAGAGACGATAGTGATTTTAGGACAAGGAGGAACATTAACATACAGGTTTCTCCTAAGCCCTAAGATCTGGCTGAAATAGATAAATCCCTTCGTGAGAATGTCTGGGAGGAGTTTATGGTTTGAAAAACTTTTCTGCTACAGAACCAGATGGCATCAAGAACTTCTGGTGGAAGAAGTTTACTCCTACACACCAACATCTGGCCCGCATATTTACCTCATATTTAAAGCCGGAAACGCCCATTCGGCAATGGCTGGTGTTAGGAAACACTATACTCCTGCCGAAAAAAGGCAAGTTGTCCAACCAAGAGAATTGCAGGCTAATAAATTGTTTGAACACACTATAAGATTTTTACAGCGATGCTAAAATAGGATTGTCAAAAGAATTTAGCATCTGTAGAGAGATATGTATGAACGTGACTTGAAAGAAGGTGTAGCAGGATGCCAACAGAAACTCCTAATTCACAGGTGCGTCTGAAAAGACGCATCAGCCCATCAACGCGTCCTGTCAGTGACCTGGATTGACTACCGGAAACCTTTCGATTCAAGTGACAAGTTACAACGAACAATGTCACCTTCCATAGGGCCGTCTTTCACGGCGACACCATGAGTCCTCTGCTTTTTTGCATCATACTTCTACCTAATCATCACGAGCATAAGATCACTCATATATTTTGTATGGATGATCTAAAGATCTATGCTTTGGTAAAATCAATCTTCAGAGTGCTTTAAATATCGCCAAGCAGTACACAGGCGAATTTGGGATGGACTTTGGATTGGACAAATGTTCCAAAATTTATCGGAAGAAAGGAAAGCTTATTGGCGTTCCCGAGGACCCTGATCTTGTGGATATAAATGTTATTAGACATCTTGACACTGGAGAGATCTATGCGTACGTGGGCGTCCCTCAAAGCCGCATTCAGGACGCAACATCAGTGAAGAAGTCTCTCTGAAGCAGATACTAGCATTTTTTTCGGAAGATTTTGTCTTAAAATCTGACAACGTTGAACAAGGTCAAGAACCGCGAGATGATTGGCAAAAGAAGGTTCCTTTACAAAGCCGCAGAGCAGGCGGCCGACACCCTTGGCCTGAACTTTAAGATCAGATGTGAGAAAAGCGCATTATTACATCTAGATGCTTTTTTTCTAAAAGCCGAGCAGAATAAAGCAGAGGTTCAAAAATTCCGCCAAGAGCTAACTGACAAGAAAATGCACGGAAACTTTTGCAGAAATTTAGAAAAACAGTCCTTGTCAAAAGAGCGAAATTTTGCTTTTTTCAAATCATCAGGGCTTAAATCGGGTACATAGGGTTACATTTTCGCCTGTCTGGATATTGTAATTTCCACTTTAGTATGCCGCGACCGCATTTTGTGTCAAGAAGTTCCCAGATATAGGTGCAGAGCATGTCATACACACGCTGAGTACCTAGAACTCATACTATCTGGGTGTCTCACCCACGCGGAAACTAAGTATCTGTAAAGACATATTGCGGCAATAAGAGTGCTTTATCACTATCTTTGTCGTTCTTACGATTTAGACTGCGACCCTGTCCTGCCGAACGCCCCAAGGGAGATAGAGTCAAATATCCAAAACGAGAAGTGTCAAATTTTCTGGAACTACAAATTTCCGAACAGCCATCTCCGTTGCACACCCGAGGCCTGAAATCGTTCTTCAAAACTTGGAGAACTATATTCGTGATCGAATTTCTGCATTCTACCGACTAAAACATCACTGTCAAGGAGAAGGATAAGAAGGAGATGTATCAAGACCTCAAACGCGAACTGCAACGGCATATTTAGATGATGGTTGCTCCCAGTGGGATCTTGCGGTTGTTCCTTAAGCCTTTTTTTAATTTACACACACACTTAATAGAAAATCTCTAAACGATATTGTCGAATGTGATTGTCACGATATTCGCTTTCGATTGCTATATGCGTGTGATACGAGGCGTCAGTGGGTTAAACAGCAATAGAAAAAGTCACGATTGTTCCTTCTTTGATAGCTGCACGCGTGTGATGCGAGGCATCAGTATGTTAGACAGTAATGGAACGTCACACGAGTTTTCGTGAAGTCAATGATCTTAACGGAGCTGCCTTGATCTGCGCTTGCTTGGATTTTAGTCACGTTAATTGGCTACGGCGCGTGTCTGTACTTGAATATTAAATATTTACGCGTACTAGGGCCAATGAGAGCCGTTCAGTTCAAGCATGAGCATGTATTTTCGAATCAATGTTGGGAATAATAATCGAATCGAAATTTGAAGTCGATAATACGAGTTAGCGATTCTCTTCCACCGTCACCTCACCACCTCGTACCTCCACAATGCTAGCTGAAAGATGGCGACGGCTGCTTCAAAAGTGTGTGTTCGCGATTGAGAGGTTTTGAACATTGATTGTTTTTGGAAGATAGAGAGTGAGTATTTTTTTAAATTTCCGGAGAACGTGAAACCCCGACACATCAGAAGAATAAAAAATTGTGATCTGAAAGGTGAAAATCTGTGTGAAAATATTAGTGCAGTGCCGTCTATCACTGTACTGATTGTGATTCTTTAATCAATCCTGTATTTCTTAAACGATACATTATTTAAAAGCATATACAACATAAGAAGATTATACATTTTATAAAGCCGTTTTTGTCACAAAAGTGAAGTGCAAGGAGTTAAATGATAAATCGTGGGATATCAGACCATATCATTAAAACGTTGCAGGATTGCATTCTTTTTTCAGTTTAATGTAAATCATCCGAATATCTACAAAAATCTATGAAAAATTATTTATTGCTATGAAAAGTTACAAAAAGCTAATATAACAACTTTACGAAAGTAAGCTCTTTCTTATTTTTCTTCATACGAAAAAAATACTCATTGTTGGAAAAACATTGAAAATTCATGAAATTTTTCATACAAATTTCACAAAAATTTCGTGCAAATTTGTAAAGTTTTTCTTAAAAATACAAAAACTATTTCAATCAGTATTGAAATAAAAAATAGGTTTTTATGTTTTTATCCTCCTTCCCTTTGAGAAATTTTTTACTGCGAGCAGTTCGCTCTGGAATTGTAAAATTCAATCTTAAAATCAAAAACTCAATAAGTTGCTATTGCATTTTATATGAGCAATGGAATCTGCACTGACATTTTCAGTCAGATCTTCATCTTTTAGAGCATACAGATCACAATTTTCGATTTATTCATATTTACGCATGTATCGGATTTTGATAACTCCCAACAATTTTGCGAAATTCTTACTTTATCTTTTTTTTAAAACGGACACAATTTTAAAAACCTCCAGCAACGCATACACACTATAGGGGTGTATAAGCATTGTTATTATCCCCCAGTAGTCGGTAGGAAATTAGTTCTTGACCAACTAAAAACGAACTTTCAATAAAACAGTTGAATACTCCATCAACCAGATGAATTTTCAACGAAGAATTTTTATGTTTTTAACAAAAAAACACAATTTTTCAACAAAATACATGAATTTTTAAACAAATAGTTCAATTTTTAACGTCGGATTTTAACCCCGCATGATTGCCCTCAAGCCATGTGGAATCCATGAGGGCAATCCAGACAGGGTCCCTCATGGAAACGACATGCTAATCCACAGGGGTCCAACATGGGCATATATCTGGGATGATAACACAATTTTGTACTGGGCTGTTAGTGTTGGGCCAGCACTTGATATCGCTACTGGCACAGTACTATTCCAATAGGAAATTCACCATGGGCGGAAGTATTGCATCAGTGCTAACTAGTACCGTACTGCTATACTCTAACCATATGGCAAAAAAATTATTTAAAAAAGAAATATTAATTGATTGGGAGTATTTTGTCTGAAGATATTAATAGTCCTGTTTAGAGTAAATACATACATTACATATATATTACAAATAAAGTTTCTAATTCTACGGGGTATCGAACCTACATATCTATACCTAAATCTATCGCATAATAGTCGGGAGTGCTAACCACTGCGCTCAAACCGACAAGTTGAATCTCGGTGAAAAAGCCATCCTTATAAGGTACAATTCAGAAAAGTTAAAGCACACAATTTTAAGCTCTCTTTTTCTAATTATTTATTATTATACGACATTATGTAATTGTAAAATACACGAACTGTTAACAGGAATATAAATAAAATAATTATTAAATAATTAATTTAAATCTATTACAATTTTTTTTCGCATAATATTTAGTTTTTTCCCATTGTAGACTACTTTACAACTTTTTACAATGACAGGAAATGTAATTTTTCATGAACATTAAAAATGTTTAACAACGAAACACAGAAATTTGATCGTGTATTTGGACAATTTCTTATTAATATCATTTTTTTAACTTTCGTGTAAGCTTTAGTTTTTAGGTGTTTTATAATATTTTGCAACGTTTAGGATTGACATAAAATGTGCATTTTTCTGAACATTTACAATTTTTCATAAAGATGGAGCTTAGAATTCTTTACTTTTAAAAAAATCAGGAAAAAGTTGTTTTCCGAACAGTTGTATTTATAGTTTTTTTGAAATTTTAAAACGCATGAACCGCATTTTTAAAAGTATTTTTTATGTTCATTTTTTAGGATACAAAATATTCACCCTTCCGGCTTAGAAATTTTAATAGTTGATCCGTGAAGGCAACCGACCTGGGCCCCCAGCGGGAGCCTCTATGCAACATCCATATTGTCAGAGTTCGTATCTCAAAAAAGTGTCATCGAATTATTGTCAGAAATTCACTGTTTGTAAGACTGAACTCATGAAACCTCAAAATTTGTGGTGTCAAAAAATACTCACCCTTTGGAGACAGACATTTTATCGTTGATCCGTGAGGGCAACCGAGCTGGGCCCTCTACGGGGGCCCTCATAGAATTTTCATGCGTGGAACATCTATGCGGGCCCCCGCCGGGGGCCCTCCTCCTAAGAAGGCTCAGCGGAGTTTTTTCCACACGGGTATTGATTTTATTATTTGTCCTAGTTGAAAAATTTATTTATTGTTAAAATTATTGATGTAATAAATAAAAAAATTAATGATATTTACGATCTCAATGACAAAAATATTTAAAACATATACAGGATCAGAAGAATTAATAAAAAATATATCACTTATATCCAATATAAATATAGTAATAATTAGAGTATGTAAAGCTACAACTTAAATTGCATAGCTAAGAATCTTTATACCTTTAAAATCTGAACGATTCCAAGTTTTGAAGAAAATATTTTTCAACAGTAATGGAAATTTAATTAAAATGTTTGAGGGAATGATGTGGTAAAAAACCAATAACACTGCTGATAAATGATAAAATGGTTTTAATATTATTTAATATAATGTATATATTAATTTAAATTAAACCGAACATCATAAATACATTTATACAGTTCAAGAATTCATCTGTTGCTTAATCGTACAAGCTTTTTTCTCGCTGAATTCAACTTTTTTTGTTCTCGAATGTGAAGCATTTCGTTTTTGGTTAACTCCCGCATTCTCAAAATTAAATAGGTGTGAATCACAATGGCAATCAGTTCCGAATAATATTTAGGTAAAATTATTGTGGTTACTATATTAAATTTATTATAAACCGCTTCAAGCTCCGAACTTCTCAAGTAAAAATATTGCATTTGTAAATAAATGTTCATTAAAAAAAAGATTAATTTTTATACAATTAGTTGATATTTGAACTAAAAAAGAACAGTTTTCAATCAAAGATGGAATAGTTAAATTTTCAGTTTAAAACATAACTGTTCACCCAGAAATAAATTTTTAGTTAAAACGACGGAATATTCAATTATAATTTAGGTACATATTCAGATTAAAAAATTAATTTTCAATAAAAAACCAATTTTTAATTTAAAAAACTACTTATTAAAGAATAATTACATTTTGAAAAAAGGGATAAATTTTCGACCACAATGATAAATCTTAAACTGGGATAGTTGAAGTTTAAACCAACAACATCAATTTTCAGCCTACAAGGTTTATTTTTAACACAAAAAAAAAACGAATTTTCTACTAAAAAAGCTATTTTTAACCAATAAATTCCCTGAAAATTCCAGATAGGGTAGACACCCTGGTATTCAAGTATTTAAAATAAAGTTAAATTAATATAATTATAAATATACAAACTTTCTAATAGACCTACTGCAAGGTAGCACTAAAAAATTGTTATGACGTCGAAAGTCGTAAGTGTGTGTTTAATTTAATAGGTTTTCCAAAAATAACTATCCATAATTTTTTATTATCCTTGACAACTATTTGTTTTGAAGATACTGGTTCAATAACACCTTTCACTAATTTAGCTGTGTACTGTGTGAATCGAATAATTTTAGAATTTCCAAATGTTACATTGTGCCTTGCCTAAGAAATAGGAAATTGAACAGTTTTTGTGTCATTAAATATGATTTGAAAAAGATTATTTTGAGGGGGATTACAGTTTGTGAAAAACGGGAATATCATCTGGAATGTCCCAGGTCTCTCTTATTTCATTACCGTCTATTATTTCATTGCCTCTATGATGGCATTACTCTCTATAATGTCACTACCCTCTATAATTTCATTACCCCTAATAATTTTATTAGCATCCATTTACAAATTATCTAGTTCTCTAAATACATTAGGGTGTAATTCCTTAGGTGGACTGCTTATCGTTTCAGCGGTTTTAGAAATATTTCTCTTTTTAGGAGATTCTCGCTTTTTCTGATTAGTCGACAAATATTTTGGGCTGTTTGGAAGTTTTTGAGGAAGAGCTCCTTTTCTTAACCTTGGTATTCTGAATTTAACCTGAAAGTTATACGTTCTATACCCTGGCGGACCGAAGGAACCGAATGAAGCCTTTACAAAGTACCCGTAAAGACCCTATTGGGTCCCCATTCGGTTCCTTTTTAAAAAAACTCGAAAAAACAGCAAAATCAACTTTTAAACTGTTGAAATTCGGATTCAACGTTAAAATTCCCTATAGAAGGTCACGAAATAATCGCAATAGTTTTTTTTGCAACGGTAAAAGTTAATTGAAAAAAATTTGCAAGTAAACGCAGTAAGCAAACCATCTGCTATATTTATCATTTTTGTTTCAATTTAAAGGCGATTTTGTATTCAACAATTAATTATATTATTAAAAATCTCATGTCTGAAATGAATAGACTATGAAATACTAAAATATATAAACAACCGTACCGTACTCATGATGTTTGCATCAGATCCTCTCACTTCCGACACCCACATGATGTCAAACCCCAAAAAGTGATTTTCACACACTGCACGCTCATTCGTACCGAACTTATAATAAGAACAAGACATTATTTGAAAATATTAAAAGATTCACTAGGCTTCATTTTTTTCAAAATACTTTTTGTTAATTTCTCGCAAACTGATGCAGGCACCTCATTGATAAAAACTGTTCTATTATTCTACTAATCTACCTCCATGGGACTACGCCCTCATGCCACTCTTAAAAATAAATCTAGTTTTGGATAGCATAGAATTTCTTACGGAAGGTATGCTGTCGCCATATTGACTCCGACATTTTTAATTCACTGAATTTGACACTGTATTTCTGAGTTTTTGAACAAAATTTATGAGTATACTTGCTTATAGTTTAACGAATCCTTGAATGAGTACAAAAACAAGAGTTTAAAGAAAAATTTAACCTACATTACTTTTAGCATCGTAAACCACATTAAAACACCCTATTTCTGAGGTGTTGCACAACTCTTAAAAATTATTCTAATTTTGGACAACATGCAAGATACATCATTAAAGTTTTGCTTCGGCGATGTTGCATCCGCCATTTTTGTTCATCACTTCTGAGAATTTATTAATGATTTGTTAACCGCAAACTTATCAGAATACATTTGTACAGACTTCAAGTTTTTTTAAATTACCAAGCGAAAATTAAAATTATGAAAAACTTTTTTAATGATACATTGCTTGTAGCCGCCATTTTGTTTCTGCCATTTTTAAAAACGCGAAATTGACCTCCAGCATTATAAACTACATACAAAAACCTCAATTTTGAGTCACTGCAGGACTCTTCAAATTTAATCTAATTTTGGATAGCATCCTTAGTAGCACGGAACGTTCCCTGAGCGTATAAAATGTCCGCCACTTAGGAACGTTCCAGTGGAACGTTCCAGGAACATTCCACTGGAAAGTTCAAAGAATAAATTATGGTTATTGTTATTATTATTAATGAATATCCGATAAACCATAAGTGATAGGTCAAAATTAATGTCAGTTTATGATATAGATACCGTATTACAATGTAGTATATACGGTATTCAAAACTCAAAAATGACATCTATTTTTATCTATCTCCCCGGTAATAAGCGTAGAATAGAGAAAAATTAATATTTTCAGATTTCAGCGCAAAAGTGAAGATTATACTATTATTTTGTTCGAGCGATTTTTCCATATGTCTAAAATGCCACCATAATAAAATGATACTTCCGCAACTTATTCACTTCTATTTCCATAGCGACCGCCACACGATTTTCTATTCTCCCAAAGAGAACGTGTTTTCAATATATTTAATTCCTTCTAATTGTACCGGTAACACACCTCACAAAGATATCTTTTATTCCTCAGAAATTGTCATATTTTAATTTTTTTAATTCCTTCTAATTAGTTTACAAAATATGTGTAATAAGTTGTTTTAATTCCTTCATGTGAAATATAAGTTTTGAAATTTTAATTCCAACCAATTCAACTTTTTCTCTCTAGAGTTAAAATTATTTAAATTCACACATTTGTATAGATTTCTTTTGTCATTTTTTTAAAAGTTTAAATAATTGATTAAAATATAAATAAATATAAATTTGAATATTTTTCGAATTTATATGTTATAAAAAGATTTAATAATGAAAAATAAGTTAAATAAATGCTTTCGTTAAATTTTACTAAGTCCATTGAGAGGAATAGGATTTGTACTTTTTCTGTTTCCCTTTAGGGGATTTTTAGACGGAGGAAAAATCGGGTATTCATTGGAATAGAAATGATTAATTTTTTTGAATTCAACGCTTATTACCGGGTCTTATGGTTTACGAGATAATTGTTATTAATAATAAAAATAATGAAAGGTTCCCCACAGGTCCCAGTGGGACGTACCTGGGACGTTCCAATGGAACGCTCCCAAGCGGCGGACATTTTACATGCTTAGGGAACGTCCCACTGGAACTATCCGAAGGTTCCCGCGAAAGTTAAAATTTTGTTTAAATCTGCTTAGTGATAGATTGTTTGTGGCGACCATTGTGTGACCGCCATATTAAAATGTTGAAAAGTGCCCACATGTATAAAAAACTACATTAAAAACCTGAATTTTAAGCAGTTATATGACTCTTAAGAGTCAAACTAATTTATATATATATATGTGTGTGTATATATTTTGTTGCTTCAAAATGGCGGACCAAAATATCTCAAAAAACGTGATTTTTTTACATGCTCTTCACGTACACCATTTTTAAGGTGAAAAAAAACAATGATTAACCCGAGATTATTATTCAATCTGATATTTTTCGTGTTGCTGGTAATAAATAAACTACTAAAATGCTAAATTTCAAAATGGCGGATTAAAAATGGTGGCTGAAAAATAAAGTTTTTAATTTGTATGTAATGTTCGTTTTATTATCGTAATATCGTTTTAATGTTCGTTTGAAAAACATATTTTCAATCATCCTTATTATTATTATTACTTTATAAATATCGAGAGCGAGTCTAATCTGGCGGATAAAAAATGTTGTATAATAACTAGGCCAACGCCAACTTAGTCTTTTAAACTCTTCTGTGACTATAAGATTTTTAACCACGAACTAAATAAACCAGATATAGATTTGAGGGTTGGAAGCATCGCTGGTTTTAAATTTTCCATTACTTTTGCAAAATTAATTTGTTTAAACAAATTATTGCGTTACTAACTAATTTTGCAAAACAAATACCAGAATCAGATTGAATGGAAAAAGTTACATCCGGAATAGTTCTTTTATGTCTTTAATTACGATTTTTAATGAACAAATTAATGAATAATACATTTGGTAAATTTAATAAAACTGTTTATGTTTATAAGAAAGGCAAAGAAAATACAAATACGACATCAATTATTTAAGGGGTTTTTGAGTACGCTTAATCCAAACATGCGATTAGTTTTGCAAAGTTATTTTGTTTAAGCAAATTATTGCATTAAGAAAATTTTTTGCATAAAAAATGTCAGAATTAGATTCTATGTCAAAAAATACATAACATAGTATTGAAACTAATGGCATATTTAAACGCATCGCATAACGTTTTGTATAACAGATTTAATTATTTATAAGTGAGATAACAACAACTCCCGCTATTGATATTTTTAATATGATAACTATAAGGATTGTTGAAAATAGGTTTTAAGCTGCATTATTTTCATCCTGCCTGTATTATTCTTATCAGAAAGAAGATATAAAAACGACCATTACATACCAATCAGCCCTATCCGACTCCTCGACCCTTTTGTATAGCAGCTGTTGTCGCTTACAAGTTCCACATGACGGTTGAACTCATCCGCTAGCCACCAGATAGCGCGTCATTTGTCCTGCTCCAGTAAAACATTGAATCTTATATGTCAAAACTATTTAAATAATAAAATAGCGGGTTTTAATTTATTATTCTGACTTTTGGTGATAATAGTGAGATATAGTGCGTTTCCTTGATTCTTTTGATGTTTTGAATATGGGACGTTACAAGGGCAGGTCGTCAAAGAAAAGCGGACTCTTCTTTCAGTTCCTTCAGATTCAGATCGTCTGCTCGAATAGGAAAAAGCAATTCCTCGGCAGGATTACACTTTAAAAAGTGGCCAAGTTGTTTGTGGGCTACATTTTTTACCCAAACAAATTGTCAAAATACGAAAAGTAAAGGATCCCGATGGCAAGGTTATGTCATCGGCATGTATGTGTCTACAAGTTTTATACTTCAAATATTATTGAAGAATAATTTAAATAGAATTCACACTAATAATTAAAAAAAACTGCATTACACATAAGTTAACGAATCAGGAAATGTCAGTGTTTTGTCTTCAAACAAAAGTAATGTGAGAATTTATTATTATAAACAATATTTTAAAGAACTTTGAGACATTTATCGTTTTCTTTTTAAATTTGTCAACGTTTACTGTTTTATTTTGAAACCGATCGAAAAATGTCATAATTAAGGTGTCTTGCGAGTTTTATGCGGGCTAAATAACTTTTCTCGTCAGAAGATTTTTTTTCATATTATCAAAATTTCTAATTTTTTTTTTGCAAACAGCGATAGATACGAAAAAATTTTGAGATACTATTTTGCACGTCTAAAAAATTTGTATTAAAATGACCCTTGATCTTTTGCGATACCTTACCATCGTATGTGAGGAAAATTTAAAAATAAAATTTGTAGGACAAAAAAGTTCTTTCGGTCTAAAAATGGTTTAGCCCACATAAAGCTAATCAGATGGCTTTCTTATATTAACAAAAAAATTTCAAAAATATTGGGATGAATAAAAAGATGGGCTTTTATAGAGAAAATTTTTTCCATTTTCTTAAAATTGGATGAAAAAATATAAGATTTTCTCGAAAATTCCACCGTTTTATTCTTCCCAGTATTTAAACAAAGTT
Source organism: Belonocnema kinseyi (assembly GCF_010883055.1). Lineage (NCBI taxonomy): Eukaryota > Metazoa > Arthropoda > Insecta > Hymenoptera > Cynipidae > Belonocnema > Belonocnema kinseyi. The sequence continues at coordinate 140,413,947 of NC_046660.1, forward strand.
TTTTCTCATAGAAGAATGACATCATATGAGCTTTATGCCTTTGCACGTCTAAAAAAAATGATTCTTTTTAGACATGAAAAGTTTTAAATCAAATGTTTTAATATCTCTCGCTGTTTACTAGAAAAAATAGAAAATCTGATTAAACGAAGAAAAAAAATTCTCCTCGCGGCAAAAGTTACTTAGCCCTCATAAAACTCAGAAGATATCTTTATTATGAAACTAAACATTTTAAACGAAATTGGAAAAAATATATATAATTGTAGGTTTTTAAGCAACTTTACATATTTTCAGAAAAACTACCGCTATTTTATTAATTTGGAAGTTTTTAAATATTTTTCAGTGGGTTATAAAATCATGCAATAAACGCTGTAAAAATAAAAAATAAAACGATAAATATCTGAGGTCCGAAATTTTTGAAGATTGAAAAAAATTGGAGATTTTTAAAAACAAAGCACAAAATTCAAATAGAATTTCGTAGAAATTTTTTTGGGCGAATTGAAAAAATACATATCGCCTCATTTACTCAAAAAATAGTATTTTGTCCCCGACAAAAAATAGCTTTAATTTTGGGAATAATATATAAAGATCAATGTTATTGTTATATTTGATGAGTTTCACTTTTCACAAAGTTTCACTTATGTGATATCTTGTTTAACAAAGAAATGCTTTGTACTTAGGTATACGGGTTCGTCATAACCTAGCCGGTGCTCGTCAATTTGTATACTGACTCGTCATTGAAAATGCTCAGAAAAATATATATACACTCTACTTACTCTTTCTAATCGCGAATAACGTCATATAAGTATTCGCGCTTTTTCGTAATTGCATATATTCCAAACATACCGCCCGCCTCGTGTGCGTGCGCATCACGAGAATAAACAACAAAGATTTCATAGCCGAAGTTGGCAAATCATTGTATGACAAATTAATTAACACTTATTGTTTATTAAGCTACCGACGACCATGAAAATTAGTCTTGACGTAAGTAAGCATAAATAAGCATAAAATTGATCTCAAGTTGCGACTGAAATTCAGTTTCACCACCTGCCATGAAAAATAATTTTGAATGCGAATAAAAATAGAAAACTCTTTTAATACTAAATAAATTGGTATAATTACAAGTATAGTTTAGAATTAACCCTAAGTGTGAAGTAAGTGCAATCGTAAGACAGGCACCATGCTACTCGGGTTTTTAAGTTTTATTGAAATTGCACAATTCAGTAGAGGCTTTAAATGAAAGAGGCAATAAGCAGAGTTTAACAATCGGTCGGTCGAATTATGAAGTAGCCGTCCTAACACGAACAGAGCGAACTAAGTCATCTTTACCATTATAGCATATAGTTACACGACCAAGCGACCATTTAGTTGGAGGGAGACCATCATTACGCATGAATACTAAGTCACCAATCTTAAGGTTAGGTTGTTCACGAGTCCACTTATATCGGCACTGTAAAGAGTGTAAATATTCAGTGGCCCATCTTCGCCAAAAGGTCTTCACGATATGTTGTATTACCTGCCAACGAGATAGCCGATTCTCAGCAATAAATTCGATCGACTGTTGAGGGGGACTCAAAAGCGGTGCACCATTCAAAAAGTGCCCTGGGGTCAAATACGTTAAATCTTTGCTATCATCCGAAAACGGTCCTATTGGACGAGAATTAAGAGCTGCCTCAATTAGTGTAAGAGTAGTATAAAACTCTTCGAAAGTAAGAGTTCTAGAGCCCACTATTCGGCAAAAGTGATGCTTGAAGTTCTCCACTCCAGCCTCCCACACTCCTCCGAAATGGGGTGCAGAAGCGGAATGAAATGCCAAGTACTTCCTTGACTGACGAGTTGATTCTGTAAGTTGAAATATTTACGTAGATTTAAAAGGCAATTACGCAATTATCTTTCAGCTCCCTGAAATATGGTACCATTGTCACTGTACATGTCAGCTGGTAATCCACGACGATTTGTAAAGCGGTGGTGAGCTGCTAGAAAATCTTCACAGTAGTAATTTGAAACAAGTTCCAAATATATGGCTTGAGTCATGCAGCAGACGAATAAGGCTACGTAACTCTTGTAACTCTTTTGACCTCTCCCCGGTGATACGCGTATGTTGAAAGGACCCGCATAGTACCCCAGTATGTGTAAAAGGATGACTTGGAGTGGTTCGAAAATTTGAAAAGTTACCCATCAGCTGTTGTGAAAGAGTAGCTCGCTGACTCACGCATAAAACACAGACATAAATTAATCTCTTGACAAACGCACGAGATCCTAACACCCAAAATCCCTGGCGTAACGTGCTTAAAGTAAGTTGCGTACCACCATGCTATCTAATTGTGTGCTTGATGAGCACTAAGCTCACTTATTCGATGACGCGGTAACATAATATGATGCTTTTCATTGTAACTGATTGGGTTATTACCTAAACATCCCCCCAAACGCAGTGCACCAGATGCGTCTAAACATGGGTGTAACATTTTTAAAGACGAGCTCTATTTTATCTGGTTGTCATGTTGAAGTCCGCACAACTCAGGTTCGAAGGTCTCCTTTTGAATTCGACGGATCCAATACAAGGAAGCTTGGTCGAAGCTTTGTTCAGCTTCCTTCATGGTATGATGAGCAACTTTCTTACTCCACTCAAGGTCCATATCTTGAGACAAAACGGGCCTTGATTCTGGCCAACTAGCAGAATGTTTGACCAGCCACTGTGGACCATGCCACCATAAGGGATGATCCTTTAACTCTCCTGAGGAGAGACCCCTAGAAGCACAATCAGCGGGATTGTCCTTAGTGGAACATATCTCCACTTAGCCTTTGGAACAAGCTCATGAATATGAGCCACTCGATTAGATACAAATATACGCCAAGTCGATGGATGCTTGGTTAGCCAAGCTAACACTACAGAGGCATCAGTGTAGCAGTAAAGTGGGATACTTTCAAACCCCATTGTTGAGATTAGAAAATGTACAATCTTATTTAATAATAGAACTCCACACAATTCAAGTCTAGATATGGTCACAGGTAGGATAGGAGCAACTCTCGTTTTAGCAGCTAGTAGAGTTACTCGTGCATTTCCATCATCCTGAATAATACGGAGATATACGACTGCAGCATAAGTTCTGCTCCAAGCGTCAGAAAAGCCATGCAGCTCGCAAGCTAGATTGTCAGCACTTTGTCCGGTCCATCGCGGTATCTGGATAACTTGAAGTTGGGTAAGACCCTTGTAATATTTGGACCAATAATTCTCCAAATCGGTGAGTAAAGGCTCATCCCACTACAGCTTTTGAAGCCATAGCTGATGCACCAAACGCTTAGCGACTATTACAACTGGAGGTAACCAACCCATTGGATCATACAGCTTTGCGATAACTGAGAGAATTAAAAGTTACGTCGGAGAATCCATAGGTCGGGGCTCAACCCTAAATCGAAAAACATCGAATGCGGGATCCCATTGCAAACCCAAAACTTTCAGTTTAATATTTTCATCCATTAGAAAATCAAACGCTCTCTCATGAGTTCCTGAGAGACAATCTGACAATAACAATTCCTTATTACTTGCCCATTTTCTTAGATGAAAACAACCCTTTTCGAAAAGGTGAAAAGTCCCATACGTGACTGTAATAAAATGCCAAGCCTCAACGTTTTGTTCAGAGGAATACCAAACTATACGTTGATATATTCTATCACGTGGGCTAACCAAAATCTGTCGAAACATTTTCTTCACGTCGGCGACAAGCACAAAGCGATGGGATTGCCAGCATATTATAATGGAGACTAAATCCGTGAGAATTTTAGGCCCGATGTGAAGATGCGAACTCAAGGATGTGTTATTGGATGTCAAACTTGAGGCATTGAATACTGCTCTTAAACGAGTGGTAGAACTATCAACCTTAAGGATAGGATGATGGGGCAAATAAACTGTTTGAGGAGAATCAACATCAGAAAACCGCTGAATGCGTTCCATATGACCTAACGGTTCACATTCGGTTAAAAACACCGTGTATTGAGAAAATAAAGCTGAATCCTTAAGAAAACTTGCATATACTCTCTTCAAGACTAACCTTGCTCTATTTAAGGAACTGCCAATATCTATCGGAGATCCATTCATAAAGGACAAGCGTACCATATACTTTCCCGATGCTAAACGTTGATGAGTCGACACAAAATTCTGCTCACAACTCATCTCATCAGCAGTCAAAAGGGATCTGGATGCTGGTTCCCTTATGTCCCAGAACCTAAGCAAATTGTCGTGAAGAACTTCCTCGATTATACTTTGATGCGCTGTTGCAGGTTCAATCACACCTCTCTTTGGTAAAAGTAATACTTGAGCTAACTTTTTCGCGGCACCTATTATCTCACTTCCTACACCGTAAACTAAAGCATTATCCCTTTGATACTTCGGATTCATAATTTTCACTAATCTTTTAGATAAAAAACAACATTCCGAACCCTGATCAAGGAGAACTCTAAAGGCATGAACCCGGTTATTATCAGCTCCTATGTTTACTACGGCGGTTGTGAGCAAAGTAGAACTTGAAAGATCGCGTTTATTATTCAAAAAATAAACTGTAGCATCATTGAGATTCGTATGATGGGCTCCCTGAATTGATAGTGGATGGCTATCCGATATTTCTTTTATTACCAAGCCCGTATTACTAGTTGCGGCCACTAGAGAACTGATTGCAAGAGTGTTAGCGGAAGTCAACACCGGCGTTGTATCAACAGAATTAGAATTAGATTTAAATTCAATATGTAGTAATGTGTTATGTTTACGATGGCACTAACCACAAGTATACTTGTTAGAACAGTTCCAGATCCCAAGTGCATCTCCCATTCGTTCAAAGATGACATATCTAATTTACGCACTATCCAAAACACCATAACATCATCCCAATGCTGAGAATCACGTAACACCCTTAATTCCACCACAGAATTGTAAGAGATATTCGGTATAGTCGCGATTGCTTGCAAATGAACATTCATCAGAGCGCGTTTATTATGATAGCGAATTTTAATTGTCTCCCAGGCAGTAGTGAAATTCGCATCGGTCACTGTCACATGTTTAATGACATCACTAGCGTCACGTACTAACGAAGAGTTTAGATAGTATAAACGAGACACATTAGATAAAGAAATATTATTAACGATTAACGCCTTAAACAGATCACGAAAATTTCCCCAGTCAACATAATTGCCTGAAAATTCAGGCAACGTAATATCAGGTAATTTGGGAATAGTATAATTTTGCTGATTAACGTTTTCTCGCGTCGATTGTCTAGCTTCTACCGCAAAATTTGACACAGAAGTATGCAACTTTGAATTTAAATAATCGAGAGCTGCAAGATAAGCTTCTTCAATTTGCAGAAATTGACTTTCAGGAGAATATCCTACGGTCTTTTTTCTTCCGAAGTGTAGAGCGCTCTAGCCTTTAGGTCTAGTTCTAAGCATCGATGCCATTTTTCTTTTAGCAGTCCTAATCGACCTCTAATAGTTGTATCATTTCGATTGTCGCATGCGAGTTTCTTTAAATTAATTTCTGTACGCATAATAGCTTCATGCAATAAAACAAGCTCGATACGTAACGCTTCCATTTTAGACATAATTATTTGAAAAAATTATGCAGAGGTAATAGCAATTATGAGCTAGAAATTATTTAAACAAATTGAATTTAACTGATGAGAAAATAATTAGCTGTATGGTTAAACATTCAATTGAACAATAATCCTTTGGCGTACATGCAGCCGTATGGGTGAGATATAGTGTGCGACTTTTATTTTAGTAATACTAATGCTGTCATAATATAAATATAAGAGAATCAGTAGAGCAACCATACGTGTGTAATGCAATAATAATAAATAATGTTCCAGCATAATGCGAAAGTGATAGCCGAAAACTTCGTAGAGTGCGAAGTTGAACACCGTAACACTTGCCTTGTAGACACTCTTCAATGCAAAGCGAGGCATTTAATTCTCCATTTGAAGACGAAGAAGCAGAAAGACTTAATGTTTTGATATTGCACTGTTCGAAATTCTGATAGAGTTTAACACAAAATCCAAAAGCCAAAAAATTGTGAGAACAATTTTCCACACCAATAATCCAGGTAAAAATCAGACAAGCGAACACTGGACTTGAAATTCCAATATAACGACTTTCGACGCCATACTGGTTTTCTCGATAGCTTTGCAATAGCGAACTTTTCTAACTCGTTTTTAAATCCAATTTTTTCCACTTTTAGAGTTAATTTTTCTTTACACTCCCGAATCCGGCTCAGAGGACCAAAAATATGCATAGTAAATAATGTAGTAGTTATCAATCGTCTATTAATTTCATCCAAATAATATCTTTGGATTCAAGGATTCAAGAGGGAAACAACTGTCAGGAAAAATAGTTTTAATTTGGAAATAAGATATAAAGATCAATTTTATTGTTATAGTTGACGAGTTTCACTTTTCACAAAGTTTCACTTATGCGATATCTTGTTTAACAGAGAAATGTTTTGTATTTAGGTTCATGAGTTTATCCTGACCCACCCGATGCTTGTCGATTTGTAAACTTACTCGTCATTGAAAATGGTCGGACAAATATATATATATACACACACTCTGCTTACTCTTTCTAATCGCGAATAACTACATTTAAATATTCACGCATTTTCGTAATTGCACACATTCCAAACACGAGTGAATCCGGTTTTAGATCGTAGCATGGTGTAGTTTGTATTTCGTCTTTTACAGCTGTTATATTTAAACAGATGTCGCGAGCGTTAAAGGTGACAGCAGTCGCCTCTGGATGTTTTCTTTGAGCTACCATCCATATTATCATATATTATTATATATTATTATTATTAGCATCAATATTATTATACCATTGAGCCACCCCTTTTAATTTATGAAAAAAATTCAGTACAACATGATATATAGTAAAAGTTATAAAATATTAAAAAATTGTTGCTCTCAAAAAACGGAACATTGTTATTGAAATTTTATACGTTTTTTATGAATATAAGTATTTTAAACGCATAACACTGCAAAAGAAAAAGATTAATGTTTGTATGTATTTATAAATTAATTTTTTTTAATTTGTCCTTGACCGATCCAATTAGTTTGTAAGTTTTGTAAATTAATAATAAATATCTGGGCTAATATCTACTTATTCGTTGAATTCATTCCACCCCCCCCCCCACCTTTTTTTCGACATATATATTTTTGAAAAAATGTATTATATTTCTTGATAACAATAAATTATGCAATAAACATGTGTTTGAATTAAAGAAATAATTGCACACAACAAATTTCGTTGGATTGTTATATTTAAAAAACAAAAATTCTCGTTCCTAAAAATTGAATTATTAGCATTAAAATGGCTTATTTTCTAATTTATAATACCGAAGAAATTATTAAGATACTATTGAATTTGTTAATCTCGTTATTCAACTTTCTAGGATATTGTTATATCATAATTTTATTTTGTTACATTTGTTATTATATTTTGTTATCTCTTAGAGTTTTTATTTTTCCAACACGGTTTCGATTTCCAATTTGTTATAAAATTAATTTATATTTATTATAAAAAAATTGCATTCCTAATAAGTAGTACCTTTTAAAAATTTTCTTTAAAAACACATACTTATTGACACATGTTCAATACCTGTTGTTAATAACAAACATATGTAAGCACTGTTAAAGTGATCTCTTTTCAATAATCCCTTTACACTTCAATGACTTCTATGTTTTTTAAATATCAACTACCCATCAAAGAATTGTTGGTTTTCATTTTTGTTGGTTTTGATTCTTCTAAAATCAAATCAAAGGGCCTATGACAAAGCCACCGAAAGCGTCCTCGCGTGAGGTGTCTAGAACGGTGACTCTGGGATACTGGGCGACCTCTCAGAGTACGCAGCCTTATCCTTGCATGCGGGGCTCTACAAGGATGGACGAACCCCTTTCCCTAGCTTCTCGTGGGAACAACAATGACAACACCAAACATAGTTGTAGTAAGTGCGGTTCAAAATAACAGAACGCGCAGGGCTCCCGACAATAGGTCGGCCACCAATGCCGACCAATCTAGAGCTGGGGGAGCCAAAAAAAATGGATTCAATGCGATGGATAGGCGGGAACTCGCGAACTTTGGGTGCACGGAGCGACTGAATCACGACTTGCTAGAGTGCTACGATGCGAGTGTGGCCCCTGAACGGGGTTACATGGCACGGCTGCATGCTCTGTGGTGCGGGAAACACCTGGAGCTATCGCACTTTTCGCAGCAACGTCTGCGAAACCATGCTGAACTACTCTCTAAAAGGGGCTATGTAAGCGGAACGCCTACTCTATCACAGCTAGAACAAGCCGCCAACAGAGAAAGAGAGACGATACTAAGACCAACCTCGGGCAGGCATACAATAGATGAAGAGCGATGCTTTACGACCCGGAGAAACATCAACACCAAGGTTTCTCTCAAGCCTAAAGATCTGGCTGAAATGGATGACGAGCTTAGTGGACATTTTTCCGGAGAATCCGACCTCTGGGCTATCAATTATTGTGTGTATAATGCAGCGAGAGCTTTGGCCAATGCGAACCGTAAAACAAAACCAACGGTTGATCATAAGACCAAAAGACGAATGCATCAACTTGCCATAAAGATAGGCTTGGCAAGACAGTACGCGTCTCACATTCAGTGTGTGATTGACTACATCATGTCTGGCAGGAATTTTACCGCCAAGGTTCGAAAGTTCGCGTGCGAACTCCGGACCCGTTATCACACACTTAACAAGCCAAAGCTGCTGACCATCAGGCAGCATATTGTTGAAAGAATACGGATACTATCTGACGCTAAGAGAAGTCTAGAGCGGAGGGAGAGGTGGGACAGAGAAAATCAACAGTTTCTCTCTGACCCATCTCGACTCTTCCAAGACCCTCCAGTTACAGTCGAACACCCACCCAAACCAGAGGAGGTCGAAGTATTTTGGAGAGAAGTCTACGAAGTTCAGAATAGACTGGACGAAGATTCAGAAAAAATTAATAGCTTCAAGGAGTTATGTGTAGCCCTCATAACACCTGATAAAGAATGCCCACCCATCACTACCGAGGAGGTGAAAAAAGTATTAAGAGGGATGAAGAAC
>NC_046660.1:140423146-140426710 GCF_010883055.1 Belonocnema kinseyi
CCAACTCTTTTATTGTATATAATACTCTCTTACTCTATTTTTAATGCAAATGAACATTTCTTAAACAATAATTTTAAATATGTGGAAAAGCGAAGTAAGTTTCACTTATTTAACAAGGCACTTGATAGTTCTTGTTTTTAAATATTTAAAACGCCTAAAAACGACCCAAGCGTATTAAATAATAAAGAAAAGTTGCAAGTACAAAAATGCTTTAATAACATGAATGACAAAAAATAATGTTCTTCTATACGAACATTTTCATAAGCCGCATAGTTTTCAATTTATCGAATTCTTTTATAATGCGTTTTTTACTAAGATTTCAATATGGAATTGCTTTTCTAAAACAACAATTTAAAATATGCTAAAAATAATTTAACTTCACTTACTTTACAAAGGACTTGATACTTTTTCCTTTAGAAATTTAATCCGCTTAAAGACTATCTAAAGCTTATAAAAAATAAAGAACATTTGAGTTAAAAAACGCTTTAATAATCTCAGTGACAAATAAATATTTTCTGACTTTTAAAAACCTCTTTAAAACGCACAGTTTGCGATTTATTTAATTCTTTTATGATACATTTTAACTCAGTTTTTAATTTAAAATCACAATTTCTAAAAGATAATTTAAAATGTGTGGAAAAAATTGAGCGCTAGTTTAAATATTACCTATTTAAAAAAGTGCTTGATACTTTATTTTTCTTTCAATTATAAAATACTTCGAAATCAGAAGAAAAAAGAATTCTGTAAAGAAACGTTTAGTGCAAGAATAGAGTCCCATGGTGGTCGGATGAAAAATATTTGTTTGCTTCTTCTTTGCATTCTCAATTATTTTATTTGAAAAAATTTTAATTGTCAATTTTTTAATTGTTCTTTTATACATTGAAATTCATTCTTAATAAACTTTATAAAGATGTTATCGAATTATTTTTCCTTACATATTTTTCTTTCAAAACGCATAACATTTTTTTAAATTATCAAGAAAATGTAACAATTGTATTTTTAAGCATTTTTTAAAGCTTATAACTTTGTTTTACGCTGCCACCTACTTATTTTTTATTATTTAAATAATAACAAATAATTATTTGAGTATATGGGTGATTTATCAAAATGTTAAATATTTGTATTCCAAGACATTTTCTATGATTAATCATTCTTAGACTGAAAAACGGAATTTTATTATTTTCATTTAAGAAAACCTAAATCTATACTTAATTATTTAACATAGCAATATTATATGCGCGCTGCAGTATGCGGAAAGTATTGCATTGTTAATTAATAACATAAAAATATATTAACTATTTCAGATAGCAAGTAAGAATATAAAATTAAAAATTATGGAAAAAATTCCTGCCTAATAAAGGAATTTATTTTTTATTGAGAAAAAATTAATTTTTTGAATTTGTTTAAATTAACGTTTTTTTCTAAAGATAAAAAATCTGTTGCCTAAAACTTATTTAGTTTAAATTAGAATATCACATGATAATTTTATATTTTAAAATCTAATTTCTTTTTACTCATAACTTTCAAGAATTTTTCCATTTTTGTGATTTTCAAATTGCTATTATCGAACAAGAAAATTGTGTGTAAACAAACTTTTTAAAAAATTTAAATTCTTACCAGCAAAAACTTACCGTTGAAATTAAGTTATAATTTTTTTATAGTTCTATGATTGATTTGATTTGTGTGTCAGCCTAAAGTTTGTAGTATTTTACTACTTTATTTAATGCAATTTTTTCAGTGTATATATGTACAAACATACATACATATATATAATTAAAAATTTGTCATAAAGACAACCGCAGGATTTCGACGGGAGCGGGTGCTAATCTGAAAAATTGCACCCGCTCCCAGCAAAATCGCGGTAAAATTTCAACCACAATCACGTCTCACGACCGTGAGATAGGTGGTTACAGTCTGTAAAGGAATCAATACGACGATCCAGCAAAAGCCTCGTGCACCCTAAGAACACGGAGCGAACCAAGGACTACCGCCTTCTGCATTTTTCGCGCAAGTGTTTTAGCATATTGTTGACAAGCAGGGATGCTTTTTAGGCCATTAGCAAGTGAAAGCTTGGCACCTCCAAGAGTGCCGATGATAAGGACGATTAGTTTAACAGAATCTTCCGGGTATAGTCGTTGCAACTCCCTTATAAGGTCATCGGGAATGTCCTGGCTCAAAATGTGGCGACGGTATGTTAAAGTGGAAATGACACCGTCTTGGCATGCAAAGATGAAACCCTTCGTATCAGACTTCAATTCGGGCGATTTAAGGAAAGCAAACGTTTGCTCACAAGACATTGACTGATTCTTCACATTTCTGTGAAAGATACCGTGCATCCTCTTATCAAGGAGCTGTTCACGAATGTTTTTTTTTGCTTTCTTAATCCGGGCTTTCAGGAGTGAGTACTCGAGATAGATAAGATTTGATGCGTTTTGCTTACCCCTAATACTAAAGTCAAGTCCGAGTGTTTCAGCAGCCTCCTCCGTTGCTTTGTACAGAAACGCTCCTTTGCCCACTTCTTCGTGATTCCTGACCATTTTAAGAAAAGCATCTCTTCCATTTGCAACTCTATGTGCTGTACCCAGAATAATCCTGTTGTGAAGACATTCAAGGCTCATTATTCCGCGACCCCCTTGACGGCGTGAGATGTACAGTCGCGGAACGGAAGACTTAAGATGCATACTTTTGTTCATGTGCATAACCTTTCTTGTCTCGATATCAAGGGATCTGAGCTCGTTCTTCCTCCATGGAACTACTCCAAATGAATAGAGTAGTATCTGCTTCGGAGAGTATCCTTTATAGATGTCACATCTTGAATGCGGCTCTGTGGCAAGCCCAGGTATGTATAAGTCTCTCCAGCGCAAAGGTGTCGTATGGCGCTTCTATCAACAAGCTCAGGATCTTTAGGGATGCCATTAAGTTTTCCTCGCTTCAAATAAACCTTGGCGCATTTGTCTAACCCAAATTCCATTCCAATTTCCTTAGTATATCGTTCAACAATCCCCAAAGCTAGATGTAGTTGCTCTCTGTTTTTAGCATAGATCTTAAGATAGTCCATATAAAATACATGGGTGACCTTGTACTTTCGACCTGCAGGTCTGCCGCACATTTACACGTCGGAATGGCGAAGTGCTAGAGATCGTGGCAATAATGTAAGGAAAAAGAGGAGTGGGCTCATGGTGTCGCCCTGAAAGACACCTCTCTGAAAGGTGACCTTGTTAGTTGTCACACGATTTTTTCCAGATGAGATAGTAAATCTGGTTTTCCAAAGCGGCATCAATCTCTCTATGCACCCATCTATTTGCGGATGAACCTTGAAGATTTCCGAAAAACAGATGATAAGTCTATGGGGGGTCGAATCGAAAGCTTTCCGATAATCAATCCAGACCATCGATAGGTCTCGCTGGTAGAATGCTGCATCTTTGCAGACACATCTATCGATGAGCAGGTTCTCCCGACATACGGCTACGCCTTTCTTTGCGCCTCGTTGTTCATACATTTCTTGCCACACAGGTTCAATTGCCCGAACAATCCTATCATTTAGGATAGCTGTGAATATCTTAT
>NC_046660.1:140426810-140453328 GCF_010883055.1 Belonocnema kinseyi
ATAAGGACAAACGCAGGATTGGGTGCTAATCTGAAAAACTGCACCCGCTCCCAGCGAAATCGCGATAAAGTATCAGCCACAACCACGTCTCACGACCGTGAAATTGGTGGTTACAGTCTGTAACGAAATCAATATGACGATCCGGCAAAAGTTTCGTGCACGCTGAGAACACGGAGCGACCCAAGGACGACCGCCTTCTGCATTTTTTCCGCAAATATTTTAGCTTATTGATGACACGCAGGGATGCCAGATATTTAGGCTTTAGAGAAACCCAGTGTCGATGTTTCTCCGGGTCATAAATCATCGCTCTTTTTATAAGGGATGCGTGTTCGCGGTTGGTCTTAGTGTCGCCTCTCTTTCTCTGTTGCTGGCTTGTTGTAGATCTGGTAGAGCAGTGATTCCGTTTACATAGCCCCTTTTTTGGAGTCGTTCGGCATGGTTTCCCAGACGTTGATGCGAAAAGTGCGATAGCTCCGGGTGTTTCTCGCACCACAGAACATGCAGTCGTGCCATGTAACAACATTTAGGGGCCACACTCGCATCGTAGCACTCTAGCAAGTCGCGATTCAGTCGCTCCATCCATCTAAAAGTCCCGAGATTTCGTTGATCCATCGCAAGGAATCTATCTTCATTGGCTCTCCCAGCTCTAGAGTGGTCGGCATTGTTGGCCGACCCATTGTCGAGAGCCCAGCTTGTTCTGTTGTTTTGAACCGCACTTTCTACAACTATGTTTGGTGTTGTCATTTTTGTTCCCACAAGTCACCGTTCTAGACACTTCACCCAGGTGTCATTGGGCATTCGGCACGGTTTTCATACCACCGATTAGGGGTTATTCCTTCGGGACCACCCCTGGAGATTTGTCCGCGACTGCCTATTTATTCTTGTAACTATTTTCAGCAGAAACCCTTGGTTCAAGGACCCTCTATTAACAACCCGAGGAAGCGTTCGGTGGCTTTGCCTTAGGCCCTTCAGTTTGATTCTATACACTAAATATATTTCGAATAATACACATATGGATAATACTCGTAGGCATATAAATGTTCATGAATACAAACAAATGTAATTTAAAATTGTAACATTTCAAAATTGTCGTATTGCTCACCTGATAATGCATATCAAGCAGTGCACAAGTGCATGATAATGCAAACAGTTATAAATGCTGTAAGCGAAAGTGTGTGACTAGACCCATTGATAATGTAAACCGTACGTGACAACTACAGATTGTAACTACCCTATCATTAACATGGAGATCCAGAATGTTATAAATCCCAGAATTATCCTTGGTAATCGTCTTTACGTTCCAAGCACTCACACTCTCATATCGATCTATGAAGTACGCACCGATTTAACTAAAATGCAATTTCTACATCACTGTTAAATAGTCCTTAACGAAAAACCGCTCGGACTAAGTCGATTAATTTTATATCATCGGAGAATAGTTGCCGTATTATCGAGCATTGAACTAGGACCCTTCAGCTGAAATATTTTATCGTCGTGGAGTTACTACTCGGATTAAATCCGCCGCTTATACGTTCGTAAAAGAACTTACCTTGAAATACTTTCGATTACTCGTGCAAGTAAATTCAAAAAAACTCCGGTACATTGTAAAATATAAACTACAAAAAATTTTTATGCAAACACATTATACTGACATAATCCCCGTAGGATTGATAGTAAGAAACAAACCCACACACGTGACACATTTAAAATTATGAAGCATAACAAATTTTCAAACTAATAAATAGTTTTTATCGATAATAATATTCACTAATTATTAATTTTTCATTATACTTGTTTAAACATATAATTATTTTCAATTATTTAAAAATATAAAACCATGAAGCATTATACATTTTCTAACTCATAAATTTTTGTATCAATAATAATGTTTACTAACTATTGTTTTTTATATAAAAATTATTTAAAGTTATTTATTTATTTTAGTACAAAATGAGTGAAACTATCATATTTATATATTATTTCACTAAAAGCATGCAGTACACTAGTACAGGTAAAACATACCTTTAAATTTTCATTGTCAGTCCCAATAACAGGAATGCAAGACAATAAAATTCACAGGTATCTCGCCCACCTACCCATAACCCGCTTACAGCAAAAAGTGCCGAGAAAAATATAACGTTTCCTTGGACAGTTGGCGATTTTATAAACTCCAATCGATTTTATAAGCGACATATTTGACAGCGTAGCGCCGACTTTAAATAATATTTAAAAATTAATTTAAGAAATGGAAATTACTTCTTCAGTATGAGGACAATGTTTCCAGTTGAAATTATTAAAAAATCTATAGTCTGTCATTTGGGGCCACTATTGTATGTAGCTACCCATAATTTATTTCAGAGATGAGAAATGTTTAAAATACATACTTTGTTTTAATATGAAGGAGTGAAATGGAATCTTTCGAATTTCGAGAATATAACTGCATAAGTTTGGTATTGATATTGTAATTAGGTAAGCGAAAGTTCAAGTATAAACAAAATAAATGTTCAAAAATGATCAAAAACAAGAAAAATCGCATTTTCTATGCGTATTTCCTTGAAAATGAGTGCAATTAAAAAAATGATAATAATTGATAAACTGTAGACTTCCATCTATAAGGTGATATTGGCAGTTTTTATGTCATAAATAAAGTATATTAAACAATTTGAATATGGTAATTATGTGTGCGAGAACTGATTGAGTAAATATCAACTTCTTTTTTTTTACTGCATTAAACTTTATTGAAATGAAGCAAAATCTATGAAATAATTTAAATTTAGAAGAAAAAATACAACAATTGGTAAACTTTTGAAATACCTTATCATTGTGACACCATGACCTAGCCTTTCCTTGCATTTTCGGCTGATTTGCAATGGAATTGGTCATCTATTAATATATTAAAACATTAGAAGAGATTAAAGAAGATTACATGGGATTACATAAGATTAGATGTGGGTTTACACAAGATTATAGGGATTACAAGGGACTACATGGATTACATGAGATTTCAAAAGATTATAAGGAATTACACATGTAACTTTGGGTATTTTTTGATTCGTAAGAGAAAGATAGAACTAAATGCATGATAAAAATGATTAAATAGGAATATTTATTGCATAAAACGATTGTCATCAGCATAAAAATGAGAAAGAACATAAAGTATTTTGTCTCTTCTTTGCCTTGTAAAAATGACCAAGAGCGGAGCGAATTTCCAAACGAAAAAAATCACTTGCCTTTACGTATGTTTTTGACTTCTAAATACTTGTGCAGGATGCCCGATTGAATTGCAACTTTTTAGAACGCTATATTTTTTACATGTATAACATTTAATTTCATTTAAGCAAATAAAAAAATTGCGGAGAACATTTAAATTTTACAAATTTATGTCGCGAATGTTGTCCTGTGGAATCTTTATCCATTTACGAAGAACGGTTTTCTTGAACACATCAACACTCTGGTATTTTTTAGTGTCGACCTTGGCTTGCAAAATGTCCACAGTCGAAAATTCGTGAATGGATGAAGATCCCGCAGGAGCACATTCGTGCATCGTGCGATTCGTCTGTCGACCAACTTAGATCCATGGTTCGTACCCAATGTAGTCATCGAAAATTCGACATAAATTTGTAAAATTGAAATGTTTTCCCCTATTTTTCTCAATTGCTTCCATAAAATAAAATTTTATATAAAAAGTACAGAAGTAAAAAATTGTAGGTCTATCTTTCATTAGAAATTGTTTAAAAAATCAATTTTTTATTGCAAAATATGAAAGAGTATATTATTTTTAACCAAACAGTATATGTGACGTGCCATGAGAAAAAAAGACTAACACTCTAAACGAGAATTTTGCAGGGAGCAGTGATAGAATTCGATCCTAATCGGTAGTGAAAGACGAAACCCAAAAATATGCCCCTCCACTTAAAACTACACTCTCTTTCGTCGTGTCCGAGTTCCCGTGTTTTTCGAGTTGAAGGGATCACTCGACGCACGTCAAGCGGCACCGCCTGTGAGTTTAAGATTAGTGAGTGGTGGGAGGTGTTGTCGGAGGTCAAAACCCTCGCTACGAAAGTCTATATTTATGGCCCAATAAAAAGTTATTTCTTCATAATAAATAATGCCCGAAACTTTTTCTGATAAGCTTTAACATTTGTACTATTTTTTTAATATTTAAGGAATTTTAAACCTTGACTCATTTTAAGCTTTTTTTTATTTTTGTAATCGTGAAAAATAAAATAAAATTACAAATACTTTTAATTATTTTTAAGCTTATTCTTTATTGTTAATTTAACATAACTGTTAAGTAAAATTTGACGTTAAAATCATAAATTAACAATCTATTAATAATAATTTGTAAAATAAAAATTGGAGTTTAACATAAATAAAAAATTTGATAACTATATTTAATTATGAAAATAAAATTTTACATGGTGTTATAAAAATTTATTTTACTTTTTTAAAAATTAAATTTGATTATTAAAAAATGGTTTGTTAATAGTCAATAAAAAATTGTAAACATTAAGACTTTTTTTATTTTACTTTTAGTCATATTTCGAAAGGCTATGACTTACTGCAACATGTATCTAAGTACTATTCATGACTTTTTGTAATGAAAAAATGATTTATTCATTACACTGGGCATAAGAAGGAAGAAAAAGAAAAGAAAAGTTTGACAAGGTAAGAGAAGTATTTTTAGTTTGAATTTAAAAATAAAATAAAAGTATTAATTTCTTTTATAAAAAAATTACATAAAAGCATAATATATCTACGATTGCAAATACTTCAGTTTCCTATGAATTTGTGAAGAATAATTACCTTTGTTTTAAATATACATACATTATATTTCGTTCTCATGACATTCTATCATGTAATTTAAACATTTCTTTTCAAATTATAATTCAATTATAAGTTTGTGCGATTTATATATGCAAAAATTAATTTCAATTGCGTTGAATTTGCAAATTAATACTGAAATTTTAATTTATTCATCATATGGCTTTCGTTTCCGGTATCGATCGTGAAAGAACTCTTTTGTGTCAAGTGATGGCTTGTTTGGCTTTGGTGAAGGGAATAAAGGTGTGTGGATGCAAAAAGGGTAGAGAATGCGGAGATCAAGTGTAAAGGAAGAAAGGTGAGTGAAGGTTTTTGAGGTTAGGAGTAGGAAAAATAGTTTCAGGGTAGGGGGGGACGGTGGCAATAGGTAGGCGATTAAGGCGAGAAACGTCACGAAGCTTTGGGTAAGGTAGGATGCCGACAACGCGAAGTGCACAAACTGGCACCCGAGGGCAATAACTACTGGACAATCGCACAGAACAGCAAGCAGTAGTGGCAACAAGAGCTGACGGTGCTGAAAGCGTGCGCAGTGGGGGAAGGGAGACGTTGATCACAGTGACAGCAGCAGTGAGTAAAGGTTCGAGAAGCCGACGTGGGTTCGAATACGAGTCTAGACGCATGGAAAAAAGGCAAGTGCAACTAGCAGTAAAGGGTAGGATAAAGGAGAATCTAAGGCAGGGGACAATGATTTAGAAAGGGATAAAGATAAAAAGAAAGTTAGGATTAAATGGAAAATACGTGAAAGAGATAGGGGGATGAGGGGATGTTTGAAAAATTGGAAGCTTTCATCAAAGGGTTTAGAGAGGAAACAAAAAAGAGATTAGATGACATTAATAGGGTTATGAATAGGCAGAGAAATGATGTAAGAGAAGAAGTGAAAAAGGTAAGAGAAAAATGGGAAAAATGGGATAAACGCTGGAAGAAGGAGAAAGACAAGATTTGGGGTAGACTAGAGAGTATAGTGAATAGACAGAGAGAGGTTGACGAACAGAGAAGTAGTGAGATAAAACAGTTGGAAGAGGAAAAGGAGATGGCAAATACAGCAGAGGGCTTTGGTAGAGAGAAAAAAGGGACACATGGTGTGGATAGGCAGACACAGGTTATGGATAAATGGCGAGAAATGATGCTGGGAGAAAGAAGGGAGACGAAAAAGAGTCTAGAGAGAAAACAGAGGGGTTTCCGAACGGCAAAGGGGGAAAAAGTGAGGATGAAATAAAAGGGAGGAGAGAGAGAAACGTGAAAATAACCTTCTGGAATGTGTCAGGTTTGAAGAACAGGAATGAAGGATTTTTGGGGAAGTTAGAAAAGTGAGACGTGATTATGATGGGTGAAGCCTGGTTTCAGGAGTGACAAAAGAATTAGCAGTAAGAGGGAGAAAAGATAAGGATATGGAGGAGAAGGATAGAACAATGGTAAGAAGAATTATAGTTGGGAAAGTCAAAATAGCGGTGGTTTGTGTATATAGAAGAAGAGGGAAGAGGAAGACTGGAGAGTATAAGAAGTAGGATAGAGGAAAAGAAGGAAGAATTGGTTTTAACAGGAGGGGACTTAAATGCATAGACTGGCGAAAACGTGAGAGGCAGTTCGGATGAAGAAAAGAAGGCATATGTAAGGAACTCCAAGCATAAGGAGACGGACAGAGAGGGGAGAAAGTTGCTAGACGTGATAGGAGAAACAGGATGTTTTATATGTAATGACAATATGAAAGGAGATAAGGAAGAGGAGATCATATTCATAGGAAAGGGAGCAACAGTATTAGACTACATTTTAGCTTAAGAAAGAATGTGGCATATCATAGAGAGCATGAAGGTGGGGAATATATTTCCCGGCCATAGGTACACTAAAACTCGTTAATTGAAAAGTTCAAGGGACCGATTGAGAAGGTATAGGATAAGCTGGGTACTAAAGAAGAAAGAGTAAAGACAAACAGGGGCAGGTGGGACGAGCAATGCTGGGAAAGCAAAGAGAGGATGAAAGAGTGGGTAAGCAAATGAAGAAAAGGGGAAATGCAGAAAGAGCAGTATAACAGAAGAAAAAGAGAACATTAAAAGATGCTGGAAAGAAAAAGACTAAAGGGGAAAAGAGGAATATAAGGCAGAAGTAGAAAAGGCGATCAAAGAAGGTAGGTTGTCGGAAGTGCTAAATAGGAATAGAGGGGGAAGGAAGGACGTTAATGAAGAAATAAAAATGGAGGAATGGATGGATTATATAAGATGTTAGCTTGTTGACCAGGGTGTATTAATATTCTTGTAGATGGAAGTCAAAATGTCAATCAATTACTGGTCAATTTATTGAAATGATGTCTGAGAGATTCTCAGTTCATATTTGGTAGACGTTTCGACTGTAAGTCAACAGTACTCATCAGTATAAAATATTTCTTTCTACGAAATTTTGCACCTGTTTGTTAAACTTAATTTGTTGGTTACTGAAATGATTCCGTCTGCTGGATGGACTTAAATAAAGATTTAGATTATTGTTGACATTGAACGTCAACAACGTTACGACTTTCGACGTACAGTCGAAACCTCTACCAAATATGTACTGAGAATCTTTCAGACACAATTTCAATAAATTGACCAGTGATTGACTGACAGTTTGACTTCATCTATGAAGAAAACCGGGGTGAGGGATGGGACGTGAAAGATCTGCAATAAGGTGTGGAAAGGAGAAGGGTGGGTAGAAGTGTGGATGACAAGAATAGTGGTGCCGCTTGTGAAGAAAGGAGAGGGAAATAAGGTAGAGGAATACAGAGGGATAAACCTCATGTCAGTCGACTATGAAATATATGCAGAAATCTTAAGAAAAAGTATGGATAGTCAGGTAGAAAAAAAAGTATACCACACAATCAGACGGGATTTAGAAAAGGCATGGGGACTACAAACAACATCTATATACTTAAATAGGTTAACAGAAATGTAGGGAGAAAAAAAGGGAAAGTAGTCGCATTGTTTGTATATGTCAAAACAGCGTTTGACTCAGTGAACAGAAAAGTGGTATGGCAGGCATAGAAAGAGAGGGGTGTAGAAGAAAAGTTGGCTGAGAGGATAAAAGAAATTTTTACTGAAATCTGGATTAGGATGAAGATAGGAAAGAAAAAAGGGCAGGTTTTCTGGACAGGAAGAGGTCTAAGGCAAGGATGCTCGTTGCGACCGCCACTATTTAATATGCTGCTGACAGGCTTAGAGGAGAAGTTAAAGGAAAAAGGAAAAGGAGGAACGGTTTTGGGTAACAGCAAACTATACTCTCTAGCATACGCGGACGATGTAGTTCTGTTAGTAGATGATGAGAAGGGGATAGCATGCATAAGGGATTTATGAAATGGGTAATGGGCGTCAGTTGGAGTGGCCCATGATACATGTTAAGAGAAAAGCTAGGAATGGAAAAAATGGTAACTAAACAAATTAAGAGAGTCTTGAGGTTTGAAGAGAAGGTAAAAAGGAAAGAAGAAAGCAGAATAACACAAGTATTTTTCGGTGAAATTTGGAGCAATGAGGCGAGAGGCAAATTCGGGAAATTCAAAATGGGAGGAAGAAAGGAGGAACATGAGAAGGGTTTGTAAGATACGAGAAGGAGTAATGAAGTGGCAGGACATAGAGTTAGAGCTATTATTAAGACGGAACCAACATATCCATAAAAAATGAAAAAGGAAGAAAAATGGAGTAGGGTTGTACGGTTTAGAATAGGAGAAGGAGTGAGAGCATGCCGATATTGAATATATGAAGAAGAGAATCTGTGTAGAGTATTTTGATGCAAAATAGAGTCATGGGCACATGTGTTAGAGAGATGTATAGGAGAGGAAGATGGACATTTGAGTGTGGATGAATGTGTAAGATGGATTTTGGATGGTAATAGACAGGGGGTGATTTAGATAAAGAAATTGGAAGAAGCAAGGGAAAGCAAGGGTGTAGGACAGAGCCAGACGGGTAATCCTGAAAGAGGAAAGTAAAAAACAAAAATTGATTTCAATATCGAGGAAAATGCATGTTTATGGTAAGAGGAAACGGAAGCCCTGGAAGATCGCTCATTAAGAGAATTGATATTATTATTGTTTATACTACGTAATGCGAAATAGTAGAATATAAGTAGTTGTTAAGTTGCACTATGGATGGAATTGTAAATATATGTACAGGGAGCGGGGGCCCTCAAACCCGTAAACGGGAGAGATTAAATACATACAACTATTACTACAATTTATTCATCATATTTTTTTATTTCTAGATTTTTTTCAATAATTATTTTTAAAAGTATTTATCAAAATAATAAATCCTATTTAATGATTTTATGAATATTAATCATATTATTATTTTTAAACATTAAAATAATATTCAAAATCTGAAGTAATTTCATGCAGAACTATTTAAGGGTAATTTTTATTTAACAAAATTTATTTAATTCAAAAAATGAGTTAAAAATTTTTTTAAATTTATGATAATGTAAACAATAATTTTTTTCAACAATTATTTTAGCTCAACACCTATTTAAATGTAATTGGAAACAAGTTCTAATAACAATTGAAGTAATTCTTAATTATTAATTCTATATTCTTTAAAATTGACGATACATAACAAGAAATTATTTTTTAGACATTTTTAAGAAATTTACAAATATTTTAAATAAACCGAATGTTAAATAAACGGAAAAGACAAGGTGACGAAGAAACAAACCTCCTTAAAAGAAGCAACTCTGAAAGTTCGAAATACCCATTAACAGACCGATCACAATCTGAAAATGACCTTTTGATTTCGATTCCCGTTTTTAAAGATAGATCTGAAAATATATATTTGTTAGAAAAAGATGAGAGGTGGACATTACTGCGAAACAATATTAAATCAAAAATCTCAAAACTGGAAGAGGATCAGCTAAGTTCGTTTTTGTGTCTAATGCATAGAGTTGAGTCCTTGGAGGAAAAACTGAGTAAAAATAGGCCAATGGATATTGACATTTACCTAATGTCTAAAATGAAGAAGGAACACGCCTTATATGCCCAAAGATTGGACACTCTTACGGATCGTCTCGAAATGGAACAAAAAAAATGTAATCTAATTATCAAAGGATTAAAAGTAACCGATACTGACGTTACGCAACAGGTCGATACTTATTTAAATAACGAATTTGGCGTCACTAATTAAGTTAGAAACTCGTGGAAGATCGGAAGGAGAGACGACATGTTAAGAGTCTAATTAAATTCATTTGACATAAAGATGGATATAATGTAACGAAAATCTCATCAATTACAAAATAGTCCAATATATATTGAAGCTGATCTCATACAAGAAGAGGGAGAAATAACAAAGAAGTTACGAGACATAGCCAGATTCGAACGTTTAAAGGGAAAAAGTGTCAGAATTGGCTATAGAAAATTAACTATTCATGGAGTCTGACAGTATTGAAACAACGGAAACTTGATGACAATGACTGAACGTATTGTTGAGACAGATACACCTACTCGAAGGCATACGACCCGAAAAAACTTGTAGGCTACGCAGATTGGTCTATAGTCTTTTGGAATGTACATGGTTATAAAAACTTTGATCTGTAAGGATCATTGGATTCATCAGAACTGGATGCAGATATCATCTGCCTATCGGAAGCTTGGCTGACCTATCAACCGGAGAAACTACCTCTACGATGGAGACATTACAACGTTGTCTGGAGTGAAGTAATTAAAGAAAAAAGTGAGGGAAGAGCGTGTGGAGGTCTAGCTATTAAATTGAAAAAAAGTAAAGTAAAATCTGAAGTACTTATTCAAACTGAATGGTGGATATTTTTAAAGACTGAAATATATAGACAAACCACAATACTAGGATTAGTTTACTTAAAACCTGATTTAGAAACAGACGTTTACATGGATATGTTACAGACTGATATATTTGAATTATAAGTACGCTATGAAAATGCAATTTTTTTAGTCGGAGGAGATTTAAATGCTAGAGTAGGATTGGAAAATGGTCTGCCACCCGAAATATTTCAAAATACAAGACTCTTTTCATCCAGAAAATCCCTAGATTTAATTGTCAATGACCGAGGAACTAAAGTACTCGAGTTTATGGAAAGTAACGGCTTTATATTAATGAATGGTAGAACTTGTCGAGACCGCTCAGCTTAGATTACATACGTAGGTTCAAATGTGGGATCGAAAAATATATCCAATAAAAGCTGTAGTGTAATTGAGCATGCATGGTGTAATGTAACAGGCCTGGAATACATTATAGATTTGTCCGTTCTACCTTCGGTATCGCTGTCAGACCATTTTCCAATTAGGCTAACTGTAAAAGGTACTGTAGAAAACACTCAAATCTGTAAAACTGAAAAAATAAATAAATATACTGAACTACATTGGATCCCAGACTGCGCAGAACCATTCAAAGAATAAATATATCATTATGGAAAATCAGCATTTGACTTTAAAAATAATTCTGTCGACAAAAGCCGTGTCGTGCCTTGGTATGACGAAGATTGTTTCGCTGCAAAAAAGCACTACATGCTCTTTTAAAGAAATGTAAACTCGTGAACATCGATGATACAAGTAAGGTAGCATAAAAAGGCAAAAAAACTGTATGGGAGCCTCTTGAAAACGAAAGCTGAATTATTTGATAGTGAAAATGTCAATCAACTTGCAGAAGTAAAAAACTCACAACAATTCTGGAGTGTGTCAAACAAATTTAGAAAGAAGGTTTTTCAGGTGTCTCCTATTACGATTCTACAGTGGCAAAATTACCTACAATGTATTTATCCACCACGTATTAATATTGATTCTCTTTTTTTCGGTGTGAAGCATCCATATTTGGATCGTGAGATTGATTGGCAGGAATTATGTATGTGTATTAGTAATTGTAAATCTGGCAAGGCACTTGGTGATGACCAAATCTCGAATGAATTTATTAAAGCCTTACCCCACAATTGGAGACTTTATGTTCAGGTTATGTTTAACCAAATTCTTAATATAGAGACAATTTTAATTTCAATGTTGCATAAAAAGGGTGACAAGACTGATCCCCGAAATTATCGACCTATAGCGTTAATAAACACCTTTACGAAATTATATACTCAAATCATTTACAGTAGGCTTCAAACCTGGGCTGAGGGATATAGAGTAATACCAGAATGTCAAGCTGTGTTCCGAAGGAACGAATGCTGTTTAGATAATATATTTAATCCGTTTTCTGAGATACACCTTCAATTGAGATTACCCAAAGGAAAGTATATGGTATTTTTGTGGATTTTGCGAGAGCTTTCGACTCGGTACCTCACTGAAATTTATGGAATAAATTACATGGACTAGGGGTCAGTCCGAAGATCATTAGAATAGTAAAAAACATTTATGACATGGCAACCTTAAAAGTTAAGAAAAAGTGGGAGTACTCAGATGAAATACCGGTTTCTGAGGAGGTCTTGCAACGTAACTCTTTAAGTCCTTTAAGTTTTATATTATTTTTGTCCGATATAGAGAACTTTTTCCTATCTAAGGGCGCAAATGGATGAAATATAAACGGATATATTGATATTTTGTTGCTTCTTTACGCAGATGATTTAATCATTCTGGCATACTCACAGTCTGATTTAAAAAATAAATTGGATATACTATCTGAATATTTTGCATTAAACGGCTTAACAATAAATAATCGGAAGACTAATATAGTAATTTTCAGTGATGGCGGTAGATGTAAAAAAAATCAACCCTAAAAACAAAGTTTACAATAATGTTCGGTACTTTGGTGGAGTCTACTCTTTTTTATGGTATCCAGTTGTGGGGGTTGAGGTACATGGATTCGATTGAGAAAGTTCAAACGTCCTTTTTCAAAAAACTTTTACAATTGCCTAGAAGCCTACAAAACGTAGGGCTCAGACTTGAATTAGGTCGCGTAAAATTAGAACATAAGATATTATCACTGGCTTGGGACTGAATTGTGAGAGTCCTACAAATGAATAAAAATTGGCTACCCAGGATCTGTTTTTCGAGACAATTCGAACCGCTGCCTTCGATGATAGGCAGTATAAAATATAATTGGGCTGCTCAGATCCAGCAGTTGCTAAATGTCATCAACATGGGAGACCTCATTTACAGTCCAGGCCCAAGGCTGTGGATATCAAAAAGGGAGAAACACTTCAAACATATTACGAACATCTCAGATTGCATGACATTATTAAATTTGACAATACGAGATCTTTTTTAGTCCGTTTACCCAGGAGTCTTGCCGATCAAACCGCGCCTTACTTAGAATA
The DNA here is from genome assembly GCF_010883055.1 of Belonocnema kinseyi. Taxonomy (NCBI): domain Eukaryota; kingdom Metazoa; phylum Arthropoda; class Insecta; order Hymenoptera; family Cynipidae; genus Belonocnema; species Belonocnema kinseyi. The sequence continues at coordinate 140,439,858 of NC_046660.1, forward strand.
CCGATACCCATTTCAGATTATCAGGCTATACTGTCAGCTTAGGCTCTCAACTAACAGAATTATCTCATTTTCCTGCAATAAAATGTGTAGAAGATCGATCCTAATCAAAATTGTAGTACTTGTAATAAAATGGAAAATGAAACTCTGAATCATATACTGCTTTCTTGTCCGATTTACAAGGAACTACGTAAACTTTATTTATCAGGTATTCCACAACTTTTTGAATTAGATTCAGAAACAGGAATATTATCACTCCTCATGGATATGGATAAAGTAACAATGAAAACTTTATTTATGTATATATCGAATTGTCTTAAAATGCCGTTATTCTGCGTCAATGAATAACTGTAAAGTATTGTATTATATAATTATATAAGCTCGTTTACTCAACTATACATATAGTTTTAATATTCTCCTTGTGATAAGTGTATATAACTTGATACGCTATACGCTATATATTTTTACGCTCGTAAAAAATTATTATTATTATTTTTTTTTATTAAACTTGTACTCGGGTGAACCCGGTTATACATCATAGCCATGGACTAAGTGAAGTGACTGATGAGATTAGAATGTTAGAAGTTAATTCAAATAATTTAATATGATGGTTGAAACCTCCTGCGTTGATGTTGTAGGTATACAATTACGAGCGGCCACGAGTGTTCGAGGTGACAACAGTCACCTCTGGATGTTTTCTTAAAGCTACCATCTGCCACTCTACGGGTTTTTAGTCGCTCGCTTCCTGATGATCAAGAAAGTTTCTTGCAATGCGACAGGTGTTTATAAAACCGCCTTCTCAGCTGCTTTTAATACCCTACTGACTCCTAAATTTTCAAGATGTTCAGTGAATCTTGCGTGAACATTACCTGTAGCCGAAATCACAATGGGATGAATAGATGAATGATTCACATTTCTTCATATGGTATTTACTTCATGCCTTAACTCGCTATACTTGTGGATCTTGGTTGTATAGGTTGACTGCAAATTTCGGTTAAGCGGACAAGCAATGTCGATGATGTAGACTCTTCCACCTTTTTTTCTCGCATCACGATGTCAGGTCGATTGGCCCAGATGTAATGATCCGTTTGGATAGTAGCATCCCAATATAAGATTTAATCTTCGCTTTCTAAAACGGGCATTAGAATGTATCTATAGAAGGGCATCCATTCTTTTAAGAGTCCTAGGTTTAGGGCAAGTTGTTGATGTATAATGTCCGCTACATTATTATATTTGTGTGAATATTCTACCTGAGCCATTACGCGACAGCCATAAATAATGTGCTCGATGGATTCGTTGGTATCTCCACATAATTGGAACCGGTCAACCACCCCTTGATGTAACGCGTGTTTGCGATAATTCATGGTGCTGACAACCTTGTATTAAAACCATTTCTGTGTTGAGATGTTGTCACAGGCTTATACTGCCCAACATGTCGAAAGCATTTTTGGTTAGAGTTTGATTTTTATTTGATCATTTTGCTCGGGGCTGCCCCGGTAGATATCATCAGTCTGAACCACCAGAACCTCGGTAAAGGTACATTGAAAAATTTCTAGAGGTACCGGCTCAGGGATCGAACCCCCGGACCTCTGTGGTGAAGTAAGAGTGTCTAACAAACTTATTATTATTATTATTATTTTCTCTCAGACCAAAAGTTTGAGCTTTTTTATTTTTCTAGTTAAAGCCAAAAAACTAACTTTCTTGGAAAAATAAAATTTAATTCATTTTTCACTTTAACTCGTGTTCAGTCAGTCAGTTTTTAGACTTTTTCAATAAAATGTTTAAGGAATGTAGTTCGAAATGCCCTTCGACTGATGGATTAAAAGGAATTCAGAAATTTATTAAAAAAAAAACAGTTGTTAATTTTCTTCTGATGCATGGTGTACATCAGACTTCTCTAACTTCCAGCGTTTATATAAACATCTTTCATATAAATATTATGCTTCTTGAACTTATGATTACTAATGAGATTCTTGTTCGCTTTGATATGTACATTCTGTTTACAGAAAGTAAAAAGTAATTTTTTTTTGTATTCAGAACAGCTGTCATCGTCGGAAGTCATGTTTAGATTGTTACTGTCACCAGGTTTAGTTTCAAATAATAAAAAAAATATTAACCCTTATATCAACATCAATGAAAAACAAATGCACTTTCTTGATCTTTCACCTTTCTCAATTCCACGAATTTGAAGCATTGAGAAATTCACGGAATTAGAAATCCGATGAATCTCAAATATTAGATGTTTATGTGTCGTTGTACTTCTGTATAGTTTGTTTTAAAAATAGAACCATTCTCTTGCACATAATATTAAATGAATAAATTATTTTACATCATACAATATTATTTATTTATTCATAATACTTGCATATTACCTGATTTCTTGATTAGTTTATATATTTTTGTCACCGGTTAAATGTATCATGAACGGCTTCTGAGACTCTCGCAACAGCCCACGCGCGAATCGCCTATACGTTAGCGACTTGCGAAGTTTATAAATGCTTGAATATTAATTGGATTGGGGTACAATTTTCCATAAAACTTTTTTGTACTGTTGTTAACAACTTTCTTGTTAGAAGTTTTTTGTTGCTCAAAATTTGCTCGCTAAACGAAACGCTGGAAGTTAGAGAAGTCGAAATTTTGTTTAAAAGCATCCAGGAGTCTTCCCACTCCCGGCGATATAAGTTGATGTGGCCTTATTCGATCCGGCAGCTCAATTGTGTCTTTTGGTTGGGTTCTGCTGGTTCTCTCCTAACTGTTAATTCAACTTAAGTGAGTATTAGCACTGTTTTAACATTAATTCCACCATAAAATCCATCGTCTGATCCACGCACTTTTTTCTCGTGTCCTTTAAAGTTCGTATCGTATTTACCCCCATGAGCATTGTTCCCGGTAGTCGATAGGGTCGCGTACACGGGTTTCTTAATTAGCACGCCTTACTGCAATGATATACTGGCACCCGCCCATGCCCTGTATTGCCTTCTTGTGTCTCTTCAAATCGTCCGCGTGGTACTCTCCTTTCACCCTTTCTGCTTCAAGTTCTTACAAGGTGTAAACATTGCTGCCTGTCTGTTGCATAATGGTATAGGCTCCCTCATTCAGCGCGAGCAATTTAATAATAGATTTCTTCTTTCTATTGATCCTTTGTACTCTCTTTTCTCTTTTCCGCTTGGTTCTATTCCTTATGATTTCTATTTTTTTCTGTCGCTCAGCTAGCACTTTTTGTGGGGTCGCCCGCATTGGTTCTTCCCGCCATCGTGGAGGTTTTTTCCCCCACATAATCTTATGGAGAGTGCCATTTTTTGCTTTATGTAGTGAGTCATTCATGATAGCTTCGATGTTTCCAATTTGAGAAAACCATGCATTATGTTGACTGGATGACAGCAGCGTTTTCAAGATATTTGCCAACTCTCGATTCACGTGTTCGACCATATTTACTTGTTGGTGTCTAATGGAACTCAGTATGATTCGAATCTTATTTTCTTCGAGGGTCTGTACCCATTTCTTACTTGTCAGCTGGCTACCTCGATCTGATTGATCTTTTACCGGTTTTGAAAATTCTGTTGTGAATTCATCTAATTTTGTTATGGTAATTTCACTTGTTACCTTTTTTAGTGGGTAAAGTCTAATTTATTTTGTGAAGGTATCAAGGAATACAAAGAATGTATAAATTTCTAAATGTTACGGAGCTAGAGGCCCAAAGAAATCAATCGACATGATTTTTAGCGGTTCTTTCGCCAGTATGGGTTATTGTAGAGCCTGTGACGCGTTAATTATGACTTTGTTTCTTTAAGGGCATGTGATAATTACAGTTTCCCCGGCCTTTTTTCCATAAAAATCAAAATTTTAAAAAACTGAATTCGGAGATGCTATAAAATATCATAACGGACGTCCACAGACTCTTTTTTGAGGGATAATAACAAAAAAAATTTATTCTGCTAACTAAAAATTTTATGCATATGCATTATTTTAAGGTTACGTCGTTTTTCATATAAACTCTTTTGATTGCCTACAAACAAGGTTAGTTCCGGGAGATTAGTTACTATGTTTATTTGTAAGTCCAAAGTTTTCGGCCAAAAATATTGTGTAGTCTGGAACTAACGCTCGGGTGAAGTGTAACACACATAACCTCGAAAGATACACGCACGTTGTTAGCAATATCAAAATTTTTTGGATAAAAAATACAAAAAAAGTGTGCGGGGACGTCCGTTAGCATGTTCGCTATCATTTCCCAGATTTCGAAGGAAAAATATTTCTTATCCTAGGAAAAAAGCCGGGGGAATGTAACACTGAAAAAATCGTTACCATTTCCTAAGCGCTGTGCAAATTAATCACACTTTGTTAAATTAAAACTTTTTTGAATAAACCCACAAAAAAAGAGTGTGGGGACGTCCGTTAGAACATCCGCTATCATTTCCCAAATTTTTAAGACAAAATATTTATTATTCTAGAAAAAAAGCCGGGGGAACCTAAAACTGGTAAAATCGACAATTTCCTAAGTATCACATGCCCTTAACATGAATCAAATGTGCTTAGTGTCTATCTGAACTATTTCGCGAATTAAGGGTAGTAAAAGTACTCGCGTAAGATTCCATAGGTTTTATTTGCACCATAGTGTGCACAGGTGAGATGATATTCGCTAATCAGAGATCTACTTTCTTTTGGCCCTTTCGCGTGTGATGTTTAATGAGTTTAATTCTTTTCCTTTCTGTTGTAGTTTCATTAATGATACTAGCCCGTTTTAAGTAAGTCCTGAATTTTTATAAGGCACACGCAATGGATAGAAGTCCCTTTTCAGTCGGTAAGTTAGGCATTTCTAGCCTTTTTAGCGTTCAACTCTTTAAAGAAAGGATCCGTTATTCATCATTATCGTTCAGTTGATACCGCATGGCACCTAATGCACAATTACTTTCATCTATTTCCAGATAGTAATTTTAATTAAGATCTGGAAAGTAGCGCAGTATTAATTCTGAGAATAAGTTCTTTTATCTTTAGAATCTCTCTTGCACCTGCGCTTCTCACTTCCAAAGTTTTTCTTTTTTGATTAGTTTGAATAAAATTACAGTACAGCTAAATCTATGGGTTCCACGAATATTAAGCTATTGTTCCGTTACCTTTAAGAAAGCGTCTATCATCTTATTAGAAATAAGCTTTAGTTATCTTTCCGCTACGGATAAGAAGGAGGCTAACTTCATTTTTTAAGAAATGTAGTAAACACGTAGAAGTGTTAAAAGAAATAAAAATCTTAAAGCATTTTTTGTTTTAAAAGTTATAAGAGACTAAATTACATTACAAACTGTAATAAAAAATACTGAAGTATTGAATTCGTAGGAAATGTTCCGAAAAATAATAGGTTATTTATTCCTTCTGAAAACTGAGCTAATTAAAGTTAGACTAGTTCTCATCCGTAGCGGAATGATAGACTAGTGCTCACTCGTAATGGGACGATGGTCGTTTTTCCTCTAATAAATGACTTATAGAAACTTATAAAAATAGACAAAAGGATATATAGAACGATATAGAGCCAGATCGAATTTATAAAATTTCGATATGGCTCTATGTGGGTCTACATATCCTTTTGTCTATTTTTATACGTTTCTAAAAGACATTTAATAGAAGGTTCTCAACGGTAACGGAGAAATAGCGCAATATTCGTAGAACCCATCCAAGTTATTATTCTTACCCGCTTTCTCCACCAATTTCGCGGACCGTAAATTTTTCCGACTCATTATTCTTTAATTAATTTGCCTATCAACACTATAATTTTCAAATCTCTAGACTGTAAAGTTTTATCACGGAATTTTTTTTATCATTCCGAGCCCTGAGCTATACTACTCTTATTGTCTACTTATTGTGACAAGTCAAAATAAATAGGCTAATGCGCTCATTTGATGATAAATCTTTTTCTTCCTTCTCTTTACAAATTAAAATCATATAAAATTTCGGAAATCTAGAGTCAGATTCGTTACCCAAACTGCCTTTGTCTATTTTTAATATTTTAATCTCATAGTTCAAATTAATTATACTTTAATTAAGTAGTTTGTTTCTATTTTCTTATGATTTTTATACGTAATTCGTCAAGCAAACTTTGGATAATTTACTCCAGAATTCTCTTTTAATAAATCAATAATTATTTATTTCATAATTACTCATTTAGGAGTTATTGTATTTCGTAACCATAAATTAGCCTTATTCTAAAAATGCAAAAAATACCTATTATGCTTATTTACAGGCTTATGCTACAGAATCAGGGTTGCAAATACAAAAATACACACATACACACATACATACATACATAAATACATACATACCCAAAAGGTATTTATTGGGTCAGCGAAACAATAAGATTTTGCTTGCTGAGATTAATAGAGGACGGTCTCCTGAGATGTTTCCTACTTTTTTTTTAGTTTTTAACCTTTTGTATAATAGCGTAGTAGGAAAAATACATCGAACAGTGTTTATCAGGTCGTCAAATTAGAAAATTCAAAATGACACGTACCCGAAAATGTAGAACAGACAAAACTCATTCAGTACGAAGAACACAAGAATGTCAATCTAATCAACGTTTTCATAACTCGAAAAAAAAAATAAAAAAAGGTTTTGATAGACTTATTTTTTAATAGATTTAACGGTGTTCGTGTGTTTCATTCATACAGTAAACGGTGTTTATTGGGTCGGCGAAATCATAAGATTTTGTTCGATGTGATTAACAATGTACAGTCTCCTGAGATTTGTAATACCTTTTTTTTTAACCTCTTAGTGAATGCGTGGAGGAACAGTACATAAAACGGTGCTGATCAGTTCATCAAAATAAAACCTTCAAAATGACATGTAAAACAAAATACACAACAGTGAAAATGATTTAGCATGAAAAACACAAAAACGCAAATCTAATCAACGTTTTGAAAAGTCGAAAAAATTATAATAAGCAAAGATTTTGTGAGGTAGAATTTTTAAGAGATTGAACGGCGTTTATTGCCTCTCATGAATCAGAGTGCTATATTACCATGAGTTTTTTTAACCTTTTGTGACCATTTTTCTTACACGAACTCTTACCGAACAATACAATTTATCAAATTTATAAGCAATTTAAAAAAAAAAATACAATTCTATATATTACAATAAGTCGAAGAATCGGGGTGCTTTTTTAGTGTGAGTCCCCTTGCCTCTCAATAATCAGAGTGCTATATCACCATAAGTTTTTCAACCGTTTATGGCAATGTTTTTTTACGTGAACTCTTGCCGAATTATGCAATTTATAACATTTATAAGCAATTTAAATGAACAAATATACATTCTATATATTACAATAAGTAGAAGAATCGAAGTGCTTTTTTAGAGTGAGTCCCCTTGCCTCTCACGAATAAGAGTGCTATACACCATGAGTTTTTCAGCCGTTCATGGCAATATTTCTTACACGAACTCTTGCCTCTTGAGCCTCTTCCGATAATAGACCGATAGGAATTAAGAACGATTCAATTATTTTGGATCCATGCAAGAGAATTTTGTGCACAGGTGAAGGCATGTAATACCAGTTGTAAAGCTCCACATACAACTGGGCAGTTTGAAAAGCATAAAATTCAAATCCTGCTGCATCTATTCTACGTTCACAGGAAAGAACCTGCAAAATTATGCTAAATCGTATGATCAAACGCAAATCAATCCCAGTAATTTGGGATGTTAACTCAGGATCACAGAAAAATCTCCGCGCAGTATTTCCGTCATTTTAATTTCCTGCTCTTTGCCTGGAAGCATCTATTATAAGACCCATCTTTTTTCGAGAATCTTGCTGGATTCTCGATTTGGCAGTCTGCATCAAGGCTTTTTCATCTTTTGTTTTCGCTTGCCACTTACAGATCCCCAAATGATAAGCTCTATACAGAACTAGAGTCATGCAGCGTATCTTGGCATGAAGAAGCAAAAGACATAACTGATATTATTCGTCAAGGACCTTCTTCTGCATCACTTTACTTAAGTCATTCATCGCTGGAGGGTTCGCTTTAGACAAGTGATAAGTTGCTGCGCTCAGTGTGCTGCTAAGATTCTGAGTTGTTTTCCGTCCAACATGGTTGAAAACATGTCATGACTTACGTGGCACCTAAATTTTCCAAATACAACCTTGGTGGATAAAAGTCAACTTATTTCTTCTTTTATCCTCCCTATTACAGATCTCGTTAATTCTGGGGTTTCCTTCACGTACTTAAATTCTACTTGTATGCCAAGTTCGTAGAACTACGGTGAGTGTTTTTCCAAATCTGCTTACCCTCCGACTCCATCATAACTGGCACCATTGAGACTATAAAGATGCTTTCATCCGATATCATACCATTCGGAAGTTTCTGCTTATATGAACCTTGGTCTGATTCTGTATCACAGCCATATTTATTGGAAAGGATCATAGATTTTACTCTCTTCTCCAAAATGTATGACTTGATGCTGAGAATCTTAAATATACACTTGAAAGTATGATCAAGCAGCTTTTGCAGTTTAATCGTAACGCTTTTATTAGTTATGTGAATCGCTGAACTAGGGGGGTAGCATTCTTTTTTCACTTCCAGTAGATCTGTAGATGGTACAAAAATGTCAGCATTCCTAGCTTTTGCTTGCAGGCGTATGATTTCGGACTTGGTGCCTGGATAGCTTAGCGTCTTCTATTAATGCGAGTGCTTCATCATGCACAAATCTGATTGCACTCGTTTCATCCTCAGTTTTCTCAAAATCTTGTAACAGCTGGATTATTTTATTTGCTGATTTGTGTTTTCCAGAAGCTTTTAGATTACTAAGGAAAGACTGCTGATTCTCAAGCGGAGACTAACTCTCCTGAATAGCTTGCAGCTTCCTTCTTTTGGTTGACTTAGAACCGTCTTCAAAATCTTCCCGAGATCGTCTAACAGGTTTCAATATGGTTTGCGTAATTTTGAAATTTGTAAGTAACCATACAGCATGTCTTTTGTAAAATAAGTCTTTCTTGTTAAAATAAGACTTCCAATTCCTTTTGAAGACAGGGATGAAGTAACGTATTATTTCCTCTCGAACCATTTCAAATTGGTCTTCTGCAATCATATGATTTGTTCTGATATACCTCAATATGGTGTTGGAGAAATCTGCATCACTTATCTTGAAATTTTCTATCGAAATATTGCATAATATCCTCATTGGCACCTTAATGGTATCCATTTTAAAAGATAAGTGAACGAACTCAAAAAACCAGTTTTCTTAAATGAACCAAATGACACGCTTACACACACGAACATATAACTTTATCTACTCTCAATGAACAGATGTTGAAATAAAGTAACTAAAAAAATGTCAAAAAACACGATGTGTCGCCAAAAACGCAACACGATGTATGTACGAGGTGAGAACACTCTGTGTGCACGATGTGCAGTACAGCGTGCTACTATGTGTGCGGTCACAGTGCACGTTTTGTGTGAAAGCAAAATTTTAAAAAATATTTCAATATGAAATCAAAAATACAATTTTTCAAAGTGAAAAAATAATAACTGCATTAAATAATGTTAATAGAACTTGAAAAGATATACGATTAATAAGTTTAGAAAAAAAATTTCAACACATAAGAACTGTAAGTTAGAAATATTTGTGATTGTGATTTTATTAGTGCATCTTAACGGCCTGATTTTGTTTATAAAGCAATTGTGTTATTTCGCACTATTCCGTAATTCAGTCAACTGAAACCTGACTCTTTTATACGGACTCAACCTAATTGATTTCCATATTGTATAAAGCAGTCGATATTGTTTTAGTTAAGTTCGATTTTTATTCAAAAATTTTGTTTTTTATAAGGATTTTTTCATACAAAATTAATGTACGAAAGTTCATTTTTTTATATATAACACTATCTGATCTAGTAATTTGCAGTGTATTTATTATATATAATTCACATAATTGAAAAAATCGTACGCTATTTTTAAAAGATTTCCAGCCTTGTTGACGCAGGCGCGATCATATGATAAAATATGGCGAGCGCCGGGCGGTGTCAAAATATTTTGAAGAAATTGCAATATTTGAGGATATTAAAGAATTTTCCAAGAAATTTCCAACTGGTTACGGTGATTTAAAATGAAATTTTGAAAGATTTGATATATTTTTGTATATTTTAATGGATTCCAAGAAATTTTCAAGAGCTTTGAAAATTTTCAAGAGATTTCCAAAGATTTTAAAAGATTTTAAATAGTTGAGGATGTTTAAAAAGATGGCAATGAATTTTAAATTCATTTTTATAATTTAAAGGAATTTCAAAGAATTTTAACAGTTTTAGCAATTATTTAAAAAAATTCCAAGGTACTTCAGGAATATTCAAAAGGTGTCAAGGTATTTCAAAAGATTTTTCAGGTTTTGAAATATTTCAGAGTATTTTAAAAGGTTCCAAGAAATTTTTAATTGGTTACAGTAATTTAATATGAGATTTTTAAAGATTTGATATATTTTAGGATATTTTAATAGATTCCAAGGAATTTTCCATTGATTTCAATAATGTACTATAAGATTTTGAAGGATTTGAAATATTTTAGGGTATTTTTAAAATCGCAAGAAATATTCAAAAAATTTGAAAAGTTTTAAGAGATTTTCACGGATTTGAAATATTTTAGGATGTTTTTAAAAATTACAAGGAATTTCCAATTAATTTCAATAATTTAAAGCGATTATAAATTTTAAAATTTCAAGATTTAAAAATGTAGTTTTTGTTATTGTTGTTGATTCATCAATGTTTGTTGAAAATTTAACTATGATTAAACATTCATTTTTTGTATCGAAAATTAGTCTTGATGGAAAATGAATTTCTTTTGTGCAAAGTTCATGTATTTTATTCAAAGTGACTCTTTTTAGTATACAATTCAACTTTTTGGATAAAAATTTAACTTTTTGTTTAAAAATGTATCTATTTTGTTGCAAAATAAAGGTTTTAAACTTTATTTAACTATTATTTCCAAATTTAGACGACCCTTGCGGACCAAGTGAATGTAAAGGATACTCCACAGAGTATTCTCATAGTATCCACATATTATCCCTTCCGTATCATGCAAAAAAACTGAAAAAACAGAAAGATCAACTTTTAAATTGACGACATTCGGATTCTGCTTTAAAATTTCCATTAGAAGGTCACGGAGTAATCGCAATAGTTTTTTTCAGAACGGTAAAAAGTTAAAAAAATATAAGACGTATAACAACTGTTGACTGCTACTTATAGATGATGCGTTTGAAGCGTAGCCGTCAACAGATGATATACGTCTTATATTTTTTAAGACTTTCTACCGTTATAAAAAAAAAACTATTGCGATTACTTCGTGACCTTCTAATGGGAATTTTAACGTAAAATCCGAATTTCACCAATTTAAAAGTTGATCTTGCTGCTTTTTTGAGTTTGCGTTGCATGATACGGAAGGGATACTATGCGGATACTATGAGGATACTCTTGCAGAGTATCTTTCATTACAGTACTCTTCCATTCACTCGGTTTACTAGCGAAAACAAGATAGTATATTAAATTACTTCAATGATTGAATCAAACTTTTTTAGGGTTTACTGGCAGTGACGAAAGTAGAAAGAAATTTTCGGTCGGGTACCTGTTTCTTAATATAATATTGTAAAAGTCTGCCCTAAACTAAACAATTTATGTTTGTAAAATTAAAAAATTGTTCCAGTATTATATATAGAGAATTAATCAAATATATTTCTGAATGTATTTAAATTAACTTCTTTTCTTCCTATATCGTTAGTGAAACTTCTTTAATTGAGAGGACTGATCAAATAAGGGGAAATATTTATGTCCCCTCATTTAATCCGTCTTCTCAATTAATAATTAATAAAATCATAATTATGCAAGGGCTGTTTCCCGATACGCGCGTGTCGTCACGATGCGTCGGATATGCGGTTGCATTGTAAGAGCAGTGTGCCGACACGCTGTTTCGACAAAACGTGTCTGTCTTTTTCTCTGGAGGTACCGATCCCACGCCTCTCCGGAGATGAACAACTCCCTTGTTAGGCTAGTGACCATGAGGTGGACACTAGCCAAACAAGGGAGTTGTTCATCTCCGGAGAATCGTGGGACCGGTACCTCCAGAGAAAAAGGTTTTGTCTATGTACTTGAAGCTGTTGCTCTTCGTGGTTCGGAACCCACCTTAAACTGTAGGTCCGAGGCGGGAATCGAACCCGCAAGTCGACGGAGTGGGTCCAAAGCCTACGCTTTAGCCCCCACGACCATCGTCCCACTCATATTTTTTATTTAGTGTAATATAAATTATAACGTTATATAAAAGCGAAATCACTGAACTTCGAAATTAGAAATCAGTAGCTTTTTAATTTTGGTGAAATTTAGTAAATTTATATACAACTTTGAAAAACTTTCAAAATAAATTCAGACATTGAACATTAAAATCGGATATGAATTGCCATTTTTATGCATGTTTGAAAAAAGACCAAATTGACGAAAGATCATATTTGAAAACGAAATTCTCGAAAATTTCTGATTCGAAAAATCTAATAATAAGTGGCCAATAAGTACCTTTATGTCCATAATACTTTAGGGAAAAGCGTAGTTTTTCGTACTCAAATTTACTTTTTATATTACTGTAGATTTTATATACTAATTAGAAGTTCATAGATATCTCTGTAATTAGTTGATAAGTCTATGTAAAGCATTAATTTCAGTATGTAAAGATTTTCTGCAGATATAACAATTCAATAATGTATACATTAATACCAAGGTATGTTTTCCGATGTCAATTAGCTTTCTTGAACCGAACATCATTTCTATTTTTTTATGTACAGCATTTTTGTATATTTAAAAACGAAAGGTGTTTTTTATATACGTATAAAGGGCTTATTGGATCTTTTATATATAAATACATTGACTATTCCATTAAGTACCTTTATGCCCATCGTTCATCAGAGGAAAAGCGTACTTTATCGTGTCCTAAGTATTTAAATTAAACTTTTTCTTTTGCTGTGGCTTTGACATACTACATTAAAGTTCACAGGTTGCGACGTTGCAAATCGCGGCTGTTGTACGGAATCTCCATCACTAGGGATATACTTAAGGGCATGTGACAGAGCTAAATACCTATATTATCAACCTCACTTTATCAGTTCACTAAATATTTTTTTGAACCTAAGAACTTTTTTTGTCAATAAAATAGCAGACTCAATTTTTGAAAAATGCAAAAGCCGAAAGAAAACTACGTTAGAATAAAAGTTTAATGGTACATAAAAGATGTAAACAAAATATCTTAACTACATCTTATCCGGCACACAACAAAGGACTCGAATATCAATTCCATCGGCATCAGCCGGTACCCTAGCGGCCACTAGACGAGGCTCTAGCAGCTGGCTCGTTGATATGAAGAAATGAAGTACCTTAACTTACTTTATTGTACTCTAAAAGAGTTTCAAAAGTTTCAGCTCGATATCTTATTCACAAAAAAGTTCTTAGATTTAACAAAATATTCAGTGAACTGAT
>NC_046660.1:140453428-140454741 GCF_010883055.1 Belonocnema kinseyi
AGAACCTTTTTGGAGACTTCAAAATGAGAAATGTCTATGTCAATTCCCAACATGACTAGGGAATCTCAATACGCAATGCCCTTTGCACGTCAACTGATACCACTTGGTACCAAACAAAATCTTACTCTTATCAGCCATGATAATTTCGGGCTCCAGGAGGTGATCAAATGGGTATATTGGAGAGTGTCTAGCGATAATGGAGGGATAAGATAGTTTTGTTGAAAAAATTTGTTATCACGTGTTGCACGTATATTCAATCATTTTTTATCAAATAAAATAACAATAAATCATTATTGTTATTAATGATATAATTATTACAAATATTAGACTGGTGCCTTGTATGGAATATACAGTGCCTTGCAAAAGTTTTGAGCCACCTCTTTTTTTTGACTGAATAAATTCTTTTAATTTTAATTATATCGGAGCTAAAAAAATGTCTCTTTAAAATTGATCGTTTTCGAAATTCTGTATAAAATAAGCCCAGGGTGAAGCCAATTTGTCTAGTTTCTAAGTCGATATTGTAAAAAAAGTGTAAATTTCAATGTTTTCTTAAATTTTCAATAACTTCCGAAATAGTCAACATTTGTCAATGTTCTTGGGCTCATTTTAAAGCTTTTTTTCGCCGCATCACAGAAGCTTACGAGAATAAATTGTAAAAATTTATTTTCGAATTGCAAGAATTTGAAGTTGTGATATAAAAGTTGGATAAATTTGGAAACATCTTATCTGTAGGCAAATCAGAATAATAGTTAAATAAATATATATTTCGGGGAAATTACATAGAAACTTCATGATTATATGTTTCATATATTTTACAAAAATATTTTTGTTACGAAAAATAATATTTCAATTTTTTCAACTTTTCTGTTACAACTTCAAGTTCTTGCAATTCGAAAAGAAATTTTTTACGATTCATACTCGTAAGCTGTTATGACACGGTGGAAAAAAAAGCTTCAAAATGAGCCCAAGAACATTAAAAAATGTTGACTATTTTGGAATATATTGAAAATTTAAGGAAACATTGAAATTTACACAGTTTTCGCACTATTGCACTATTGCCGTTTTGAGGATAACTAAGTTCTTCAGTCCATTATCACTCCCTATCTTATCCCTCCATTATCGCTAGACACTCTCCAATATACCCATTTGATCACCCCCTGGAGCCCGAAATTATCATGGCTGATCAGAGTAAGATTTTGTTTGGTACCAATTGGTATCAGTTGACGTGCAAAGGGCATTGCGTATTGAGATTCCCTAGTCATGTTGGGAATTGACATAGACATTTCTCATTTTGAAGTCTCCAAAAAGGTTCT
>NC_046660.1:140454841-140472164 GCF_010883055.1 Belonocnema kinseyi
ACAACAGCAGGGAAGAAGCCATTCTACAGGGGCATTTTCATATTTCGCGCTTTTCAAGTTGCATTCGAATCGGCCATTCGATCAAGTCCGTGCATCTTCGGATCAAGTTTATCATAGTTTCCATGGTTGCGTTCGATACTTCAAATACATACAAGTGTCAAAAAATATAGGTTATGTTATGTACTAACTACAAAAATAAAAGTGTTTCATTAGTAATGAAGTGAGACTTGTGGACTGAGAAGTAAACGTCAATTTTCTTTTGTGCCAATAACATTATCGAATGGCTGCTAAGTGAAAAATACTTTAAATTGGTAATAAAATTGTGCATTTTGGTGGGCGAAGAGTGAATTGTGTTTAACGCTTATTTGTGACATAAAAAGGTATTTTATGAATAGACAAGATTTGTTTTGAATAAATTGAATAAAATATTACATGCACAAATTTTTAATTGACATTACCAACGATTACTTACAGATATTTCGGTAAAAAGGTGAATCCGACCATAACCTCGAAATAATGACAGATCGTCCCGGCATGTTTTACCAAAGAAATATTTTGTGGTTTTGTATGTTTAATACTGCCAGTGTCGGCAGTAATACATCAAACAATAATTACTTAATGATGATTTAAGAATTATTATTTACTAATAACTTTAATAAGTAACACATTATTTCTGAAATTAATCACTGATTTTCATTGTTTTTTCACAGATCGATCATAGATTATTTCACATCAGGAAATGCAGATGGATTTCGTGCACTTCAGCTGGTTCATTTCAATGAATATTATTAGAAAACCGTTATCTCTAGACCTTATCCCAAGACTGGGGATTAATCAGCCTAAAATTAATTCTGAGTCGTTCTGATGACATAGGTGTATCAAAAAGATATCTCGAGGTAATTTAAATTGCCTGAATTTTAATCAATAAAATATTGATGGATTTTTTTTTTATTTTAGAAAATGTTTTCTCTGGACCTCATCCTAAAATTTTGTTTGATTAACTATTAAAATAAATTAAAGACTCGTCGGTGATAGGATTGTTTAAAAAATTTATCTAGATAAGATAATTTATTCTAGAATTGTTATTCCATTTCTTTTTAGAAATTATTCTACTTTAGAAATTGCTATCTCTATATCCGATTTCCAAACTGGTATTTTATCATCCTCTAAAGTTAATTACAATTCAATCTGATGGTATAGGTGTATCAAAAATATATGTCGCAGCAATTTAACTTGCCTGAATTTTAATTAATAAAGTCTTTTGGGATCTCTTTATTCTAGAGAATGTTTCCCTGAACCGCATTTTAAAATTTTATTTGATCTATCACTAAAATAAATTAGAGACTCGTTTATAATAGGAGTGTAGCAGAAATGAATGCTGAAGCAAGATTTTGGGCCAGAATTTTTATTTCAATTTTTTCAGAAATTTTGCAATAATTATCTATTTTATCACTTCTAAATGTTAAATTCACAGATTACTGGCACCTTATCAAAAAATAGAAATCTTTTAGTTTAATTCAAATCTACTCGGCCTAAAATAGTATACTAAGTCTAGATATATTTCTGAAACAATCTTATCACTAACGAGTCTCTAATTTATTGTAGTGGTTGATCAAACCAAATTTTGAGATGAAATCCAGGGAAAACATTTTCTAAAATACAAAAAAAATCCCTAAATATTTTATTAATTGAAAACCAGGCAAGTTAAATTTCGTCGAGATATATTCTTGATACACTTATATCATAAAAATTCATAAAGATGAATTAAAATGAATTTTAAAGGCTGATCAAATGCCAGTTTGGAAATCAGATCCAGAGATGGCGATTTCGAAAATAGAATAATTTCTAAATAAAAATGGAATAACAATTCTGGGCTAAATTATCTTGTCTAGATAAATTTTTAAAACAATCCTATCATCAACGAGTCTCTAATTAATTTTAATGGCAGATCAAACCAAATATTAGGATTAGGTCCAGAGAAAGCATTTGCTAAAATACAAAAAAATCCCTAAATATTTTATTCATTAAAATTCAGGCAAGTTTTATTTCCTCGAGATATCTTTTTGATACACCTATATCACAAAAATGAATTTTAAAGGATGATCAAATACCAT
This sequence comes from Belonocnema kinseyi, assembly GCF_010883055.1. Lineage (NCBI taxonomy): Eukaryota > Metazoa > Arthropoda > Insecta > Hymenoptera > Cynipidae > Belonocnema > Belonocnema kinseyi. The sequence continues at coordinate 140,456,956 of NC_046660.1, forward strand.
TTTACTGCCATTATACGTTTCCCCTTTAGGTAAAAGGGATTCACGAGTAAATAATAGTGGAAACTCATCGGTAAACATATAGTACATAAGTTTATTTAAACAGCTTTTTAATTTTACTAACAGTATACTAACGGGCAAAAGTTGATAAAATCGAAAAAACAAACATTAGTATGAAAGTATGTAACTTAAAGCTTTAAGAAAAATGGGTCGCAAGTGGTAGTTTTGAAATTAACAGTCCCCAGGATTGTTACACAATTAAATTTCTCTGAAATTATATTCTGTTACGCTTCTCAAAACAACAGCTCCCAACTAACATAAAAATACAGACTGTAACAGCCCGCTATATTAACTATGGCTTAATGCCCAATTTACAATCCAATAAGTTTAGTTTGTTTGAATTTTCGCGCGCCAGCCGTGATCTTTGATGAATCGATAAGTCGACGGTTAAGTCGCCGACGGTTGAACCCTTCGCTCGCGGTGAGCTTCTAGTCAGCACCAAACGAGTCACCACCCGGTAAATGTGGCATTTCGACTCGCGAACTCTTATCAAATTATCTGTTGCGCGTCGGGAAATAAATTGTTGGTGGGTGAAGCCCACTCAATAAACCCCGACTTAACCTGAAATCTCGACTTAATAATTTTTCCTAATCTTAACCTCGAATTAAGGATAATCTCCTTTAACCTACAACGGTAAGTGCTCTTCAAGCTTTTGCAAGCTCGCTGTTCTTCATTCTATCGGTCCTCTGTCTAGAGGATCTGGGAATTTTCCCCTTTTATTTATTAGCCTTTTCTTTTCTTATTTCTTCTTGCTCTTTCTTAATACTTCTTTTTACTTCTATCTTATGTCTTCTATTACGCTCCTCTCACTCTCATTTCTCGATCCCCTGCGAAGAGGATTTAGGATCCTTCTTTTCATTTCTCGGTCCTCTGTAAAGAGGATCTGGGATCCTTTTTTTTTATTAATTTGTTATTGTGGGTCCTCTGTATAGAGGATTTGGGACTTTCATCTTACGTCTCGGTCATCTCCTAAGAAGATCTGGTAATTCTGTCTTCGTAATTCTCAGTCTTTTGTAGAGAGGATCTGGGATCCGTCTTTTATGAATTTGTTATTCTCGGTCCTCTGTATAGGGGATCGGGGACTTTTATCCTACGTCTCGGTGCTCTGCTAAAAGGATCTGGGAATTTTCTCTTCGTAGTTCTCGGTTCTCTGTAGAGAGGATCTGGGATCCTATCTTTCTTTATTACTTTCTCGGTCCTCCGTCAAGAGGATCAGGGATTTTTTGCCCACCTACGTCTCGGTCCTCGATCAAGAGGATCTGTAATTCAATTCCAGTCAACATGATGGACCAGTGACCACCACGGAAAAAGTGTCTTTTGCCCCAAAAGGCTGAAGTCCATGATCAACCGGCCCCAGCCAGCCACAGTGTGTCGAAATCCTTTTTTTTGACATCGATCGAAATTATCATGAACTCTTATTCTACGATCCGACTGATCTTTCGTAATTTGGGATCCAATGATTAAATAGTTAATTCCTTGTGTATTTACATGAACCATTACCTTATAAAATTAAAATTTTCTTGACAATTTTATTTTGTTAAACTTTAAATTTATCAAAGTTGCTCGTCAAATTTATAGCGCCCAACATGGTGGCCCTTACTTCGAAAAGGTGAATATTGGATAATATTCTTAATTATAACGTCCGATTAGCCAGGACCGCCAATGACCGCACGGACACCAGTCAAACCCGTCCTACGGAGCCTCGACGACGATTTCGACTCAATCACTTCCGGGAGTGAACAACAAAACCTGGTGTCGCTAAATCCAACCTTTGATTCCTCTTAGAAAACTTCAAGAGTATTTTCGAGGCTTTCCACCCAAAGAACAGGTTCGTTCAGCTGTTACCATGAATCAGCAAGGAACACTGTTGGCAAGTGGCACCCCTATATCGACATGCGGATCCCCAGGGGAAGGGGCCAATTCTCTACTCAATTTCTCTGGGGAGAGTACTTCTAGCGGTATAACCCCAGGTCTTCCTACCAGGACTGTGTCCATTATATCTTCAAACAACCTTATGAATACTACGATCGCTGCTCCCATGATAACATTATCTCCGATTGGAACTCACACCACATCAATCACCTCAACGAGTCCAATAGTTCATAGTGTGCCAGTGTCGTCTTTGATTACCACAACCGTTAACTTCCCTAGACCTCCCGGAAATGCCATGGTATCCTTAATCTCAGGAGCATTCTCCGGAGTTTTTCCGGCTTTTTTGCAAACAAATATGGCAGATAGCCTTTTTCCCGCGATCCCACATCCAGGATCAGGAAATACCAATGCATATTCGGAGAATTCTGCCAAAACGTTCTCGGGCTTATCAGGAATGCCTCCGAATGGCTCGTCAAGCAACCAGGTTGGATATCCATCTGGCGTAAGTACAGGTGGAGAAAGACACTTCGGAACTGTACCACATGTTCATCCGGACTATCCAGCCACTATTTAAGAAACCTATCCAGCGGCTCCACCAGCCAACTACCAGACAGCTTATCAGGGAGCCTACCCAGCAAACTATCCAGTTGTCAATCGAGGAACAAATGTGGCTATTCCTCCAACAAACTACCAGACAGCTTATCAGGTAGCCTCCCCAGGTAACTATTCGGCTGTCACTCAAGGCTCAAATATGGTTGCTCCTGCAGCAAAGTATTCAGTTGTCAATCAAGGCACAAATGTGGCTACTCTTCCAACAAACTACTAGGCAGCTAATCAGGGAATCTACCCAGCTACCTATCCGGCGGCTCATCAAGGTGTCTACCAGGCTGTTCCCATATCAGCCTATCCACATGCGCCTCCAGCAACCTCTTCGGCTGTATATCATGGAGCCCATCCAGCTAGCTATCAAATATCCTACTTGACCTATTATCGAGGGGCCAATCAGGGACCGCAAATAGGCCCTGACGGGATCCCTCTCTTTTCCTGGTATGGATTTCGGGAATTTATTCAAGGCAGTTTTTCTTCTCAGCATTGAGGCTTATTTCTCTAATATGCACATCCCGGAAATCCACAAAACAATAACCGCAGTCTCCTCGTTAAAAAGCGGGGCTCTACAATGATAGGAGGATTACCGAGGCCTAACTTTCGCCTGGACCAGTTTAAAGATCTTCTCCTAAAGTAGCACAATTCGCCGACTATCCTGGGAAGGTTACAAGCCCAACTTTATTCCGTGCGGCAAACCGATAAGGAATCGGTAGGTGTGTTCTTACAACGCAAGAGACTGCTGTATAAACGACTGGACTCCCAGGTTTCGGAACAAAGTTTGGTTATAGCTCTGATGGAACTAATCAGCCCGGGCATCCGGCACGGAATCAGAGCTTCTGCTCCCAAGACCTTCGAGACTCTATTATCACCGGCCGTCGAAGCTGAACATGATGAGAGGGAGTTAAACCGTGCTACGCCTAAAAAAGAAGAACGGAAACCTCCAACGAGGGTGGAGACCCCAGGTACTACTGCCAAATGTTGGCATTGTCCGGGTTACAACCTTCATAAGAATTGTGACCCATATAAGAAGAAAATGGCCGAACGCACTGCCAGGCAGGGCTCTAACTCGGAAAACTGGCGACGGGCGGTAAACAAGCCCTCCCCCCCACTGCCTCCGGCTCTCTGTAGCCAGTTTATCACCAACTTCCACAGAATATCTCCGATTACCGCGAATCTGTTGTCACTTAAATAGGGATGGTATCGTGGGATTACTGGATACGGCCGCTACTGAAAACTTCATTGATCCGGATAACCTAAGTGAAGAGCTGAAAAAATCAATAACACCCTGCATCCAGGAAGTAGATCTAGCCGCACCAGAAAGTCTGTATCGATATTCCGGAGGGAAGACTCTACGTTGGTAGTGATACCAGATACACCCTCTATTTAACGAACTGGATTCCTGAATGCCATGAAGCTGAATCCCCGGTGATAAAGGTAGAGAACGAGTTCCCCTCTGGTTGCAAGGACGAATTCAATGATTTCTTACGGCGATTCTAAAATGCCCTGGATCCTTAAGGAAAGGTAACCAAAACTCAGTCGGCTCTACATGAAATACGGCTAACAAGTCACAAACCTTTTCGTTTGCAACCGTATCCTTGTTCTGAAGAGAAAAGAGCTTTGATTTTAGAACAAGTCCAGGAAATGCTAGCCGAAGGAGTCATAGAACCTTCTCAATCACCGTACAGTTCACCCAATGTGCTGGCCAAGAAAAAATATGGGAAGCAAAGATTTTGCATGGATTTTCGTAAATAAAATTCGATTTCAGATGACGCTACCCATACGCTACCCCGAATTCAGGACTCAATTAAAGAATTGGAGAATGCCAGTGTTTTTTCAACACTGGATTTACGTGCAGGATATTGTCAAGTGCCCCAACATCCTGACTCAAAGAAATATACGGCCTTTGCCGTACCACATGGCGGCACCTATCAATTCAAGGTATTGCCGTTTGGTTTAAAGAACGCGCCCATTACTTTTCAATTTTTGATGAGCCAGACCGTCCTCTAAGGTTATATAAATTAGTTGTGCCTTGTATATTTAGATGGCATTATCGTCTATTCGAAAAATTGGCAAGAGCACCTTCTGCACCTCAACCTGGTCCTCGAGAGGTTGGAGTCACATAAACTCAGGTGTTCCTTGAAAAAGTACACCTTTGGTCAGACGGAACTTCGGTAATTGGGTCATCTTATCTCCTCAGAATATAATGAATCGAAAGAAGAACACGTATAGGCAATACTACAAGCGACCCCTCCTCAAGGACGTAGGGGGCTTCAGCAATTCTTGGGAGTCTGTAATTGGATTCGAGAATACGTACCAAATTTCTCAGAGGTGATCTGCCCCCCTCACCGACCTGTTGAAAAAGACCACCTGCTGGCGATGGACTCCGGAAACTAAAAACTTTCGAACAAAAGAAAGCTCTATTCGAAAAGGATCTACGGCTAGCCAGGCCAAACCCGGACTAGCCTCTATGGCTTCAAACAGATCTCAGTCCCGCCGGGATGGGGGCTGTCTTATATCAGTCAACCCCGGAAGGAACTAATCAGGTGTTCAGTTACGCAAGTGTGAAATTTGGTAAGACGGAAGCCAGATGCCCAATTATGGAGAAGGAGGGTCATGCTTTGGTATAAGCCATTAGGCATTTTCGCCCTTTTCTAGAGGAACGGCACTTCCACGTGAAAACTCACGGCACGGTCCAGAATTGGCTAGAGAAAACTAAGGACTCCAAAACTAAATTTGGAACATGGTATCGTTTTTTGCAAAAGTTCCATTTCGCAATTGATCCGCGTACCATTAGGGGGAGTGAATTTTCACGTGCACTATCACTTCATCCTACTGTGAAAACCCACGTGGACATTGACGAAAACGAACAAATATTGCCGTCAGAGCTCCCGATTCTCGAGCCAAAGAAAAGTCCTGTCCTCTTGGCTCAGTTAGGAAGTGACAATTTTTATGAGGAGATTGTGTGTCCGCAGCAAGTGGATCCTCACATCACCAAGCTGGTTACAAGGTGGCAGTTTATCGCAGATGAAGCCCATCCGATTGGGATAGAAGAATATTTCCACCAGCGTTACAATCTGTCCAATTTTGGATTTTATCGGTTGTCCGGGAACCAGTGATTACTCTGTGTTACAGACTAATCACAGCAACGAGTCTTATATGAGTACCATGATGCTGGCCTTGCTGGTCATCCTGGAACAGAAGAAACTTTACGGGCAATACCAGAGCTTTTCTACTGGAAGGGAATGCGCAAGCAGGTACATGAGTACGTAAAGGCTTGCCATCTCTGCAGTTCTTGTAAGCTGTTTAGGACCACTCAACTACCCCCACGAAGACCCCGCCAACCACGAGCTCCGTTAGACACCGTGGCTGTGGATTTGATGGGGCCATATCCACGCTCCTCTCGGAGCAAGAAATTCCTCTTTCTTGTCACTGATCTACATACCCGTTGGGTGGACGCCTTCCGAATTTTAAATTCAAAAGCTCCACAGCTGTTCAGGATCCTCGAATTCTAGGTCTTTCAGGTCTTTGGATATCCGCGGGCTGTTTTCTCTCACGTTTGGTGCATCACCCCCATAAAGATTAGGACGCGAGAATACCTGAGATTTTATTTAATCTACGTAGCCGATGCAACGCTGCTACCGGGATAACGCCCAGCCAGATCCTCTTTGGAGCATCACTAAAACGACCAGGAGAATGGTTTATTGGTAATGCCCAAAAATCTTCTTCTGAGCGAGACGCTCGCCTGGAAGATGTTAGAATTAACCAGGCCCAGTATCTCCAGCGCTATCCCGTTCCTCCTGAGAGGAGTCCGCGATACGAAATTTGTGATATGGTGAAAACACGTGCACATCACCTTTCGGACAAGAAGAAGAAGTTTAACGCAGGACTGGCGAAACGCTGGCAAGGTTCGTATCCAATAAAGGACATTGCCATAATGAGATCTACTGCATTGACCAAGACGGCAGGTTGGTGAACGTACACGAGAAGGATATACGTCCGGTATATCCTCATACGTATCATCAACCCCCACTCTCCGAATTTCAAGAAAAGGGGGATGCACTAACCAATTCTGCGATCGTCAATCACACCCAGGATGGAAATATTACTTTCCACGAGACATCTGAGGAACAAAGGCTAACCCCCCCAGCTAAGATTGAGCCTGCTCAACCAGCAGTCTCAGTAGAGGGTTACCAGTTCCGAACACGGACCAGGAAGAACTATAAAGACTTAGATAGATATTAGGGTTACTCTAACTAAATAGTAGGTAAGTCAAGGAAAATACTTTTGCCATTTTACTACCATTATAAGTTTCTCATTTAGGTAAAAAGGATTAACAAGTAAATAAATGTAAAATCGCATCAGCTAATCTCTATTAATGTAATTTAATGTAAATACTTGTGCAATTTTACTAGCATTATACGTTTCTCCTTTAGGTAAAAAGGATTAACGAGTGAATAATAGAAAAATTGCATCAGTAAATCTTTAGTACTGTAAGTTGCTGTAAATACTTTTGCCATTTTACTACTATTATACGTTTCTCCTTGAGGTAAAATGGATTGATGGGTAAATGATAGCGGGATCGCATCAGTAAATCTCTTGTATTGTAAGGTAAGGTAAATACTTTTTCAATTTTACTGCCATTATACGTTTCCCCTTTAGGTAAAAGGGATTCACGAGTAAATAATAGCGGAAACTCATCGGTAAACATATAGTTCATAAGTTTATTTAAACCGATTTTTAATTTTACTAACAGTATACTAACGGGCAAAAGTTGGTAAAATCGAAAAAGCAAACATTAGTATGAAAGTATGTAATTTAAATCTTTAAGAAAGATGGGTCGTAAGTGGTAGTTTTGAAATTAACAGTCCCCAGGATTGTTACACAATTAAATTTCTCTGAAATTATATTCTGTTACGCTTCTCAAAACAACAGCTCCCAACTAACATAAAAATGCAGACTGTAACAGCCCGCTATATTAACTACGGCTTAATGCCCAATTTACAATCCAATAAGTTTAGTTTGTTTGAATTTTCGCGCGCCAGCCGTGATCTTTGATGAATCGATAAGTCGACGGTTAAGTCGCAGACGGTTGACCCCTTCGCTCGCGGTGAGCGCCTAGTCAGTACCAAATCAGTCACCACCCGGTAAAGGTGGCATTCCGACTCGCGAACTCTTATCGAATCACCTGTTGTGCGTCGAGAAATAAATTGTTGGTGAGTGAAGCACGCTTAATAAGCCCCGACTTAACCTGAAATCTCGACTTAATTCTTCACAAGTTCTTCATCCTCTCGGTCCTCTGCCTAGAAGATCCGTCTTTTGTATAGAGGATCGGAGACTTTCATCGTACGCATCGGTCCTCTGCTAAGAGGAACTGGGAATTCTGTCTTCGTAGTTGTCGGTCCTCTGTAGAGAGGATCTAGGATCCTTTTTTTGATTAATTTGTTATTCTCGGTATTCTGTATAGAGGATCCCGGACTTTTATCCTACGTATCGGTCCTCTGCTAAAAGGACCTGGGAATTTTTTCTTCGTAGTTCTCGGTCCTCTCTAGAGAGGATCTGGGATTTTGCCGCCATACTTTCCTGTCCTGGCATACTTCTCTAGCTTCTTTTATGTCCATGAATTTTTTTCATGCAGGCTCTCGTGTTTCTGTGACTTCTTATTTCCCTTCTAACTAGGGTCTCATTCACACATTCTAACCATTCGTTCCCCGGTCTACCTCTGGGCACGCTGCCATTTACTTTACCTTGATACACTTGTTTCGTTAGTCGTTCATTTGGCATTCTCTCAACATGTCCGAACCATCTTAACCGATTTCTTTCCAATGTGTCTACTAGCGTCTCTTCTGCACCACATTCTTTTAGAATTATCTCGTTACTTACTTTGTCCATCAGGGTTTTCCCGCATATTATGCGCATGAACTTCATGGCAATTGCGTTAAATTTACTCTTATCTTTTTCTTGATAAGTCCATGTCTCGCTACCGTATAGTACAGTCGGTACAAATATAGAATTATGTGGTGCCATTTTAGCTTTATTTGATATATCTTTACTTCTGATAAGGGGACCTGCTCTACCAATAACCTTCTTACCTTCGTTTATGCGTCTATCAAATTCCTCATCTATCTTCCCGTCCTTAGCAAATAAGCTGCCAAGGTATACGAACTTATCAACTTGTTCAAATCTCTCATCATTTAATAAAATATTGCATAGTGTTTTCTCACTCTTTCCTTCGAAAACCATATTTTTTGTTTTATTCGCGTTAATTTTGAGGCCCATGCTCTTCATGCTTGCATCTAGTTTATTCAACATTCTTTGTAAGCCTTCGATAGACTCTGCCATAATAACCTTATCATCTGCGAACGCTAACCCACGTACCCTTGCTGTTTCGAGATCCACACCCTCTTCGTCGAAGAGAGCCATTCTTAAACACTTAACCATGAACAATATAAATAACCATGAAGACACAATGCATCCTTGTCTAACTCTTTGAATAATAACGAAACAGTCACTCAGTTTCCCATTCACTCTTACACTCGCTTTACTACCAGTATATATATATATATATTGCTTTTATAGCTTGTAGGATCCATCCATTGACTCTATACTCTTTCAGGACTTCCCAAAGTTTACTTCTATCTACCTTGTCAAAAGCTTTTTCTAGGTCAACAAATTCACAGAAAACTTTTTTTCCTACTCTCAAACTTTTTTCTGTTATTTGCCTTAAGCTAAATATTTGATCCGTACATGACCTCAATGGCATAACCCCACTTTGGACTTCCCAAATCTTTGCTTCTGTTATTTTCATTACGCTACGAATAAGTATTTTTGAATATATTTTACTTGCGGTGCTTAATAAGCTAATCCCTCTGTAATTATTGCACTCGCTTTTATCTCCCTTTCTCTTGTATATTGGTACGATAATCGCTTTTTCCAATCGCCTGGGACGTCTCCCATCTCGAAACATAAATTTATCAATTCACACAGTCTATGTGGTATGCACGCGCCACCGTGTTCAAGCATTTCAGCGTTAATACCGTCTACCCCGGCAGCCTTATCGTTTTTCAAGTTCTCAAGTATATCCCTAACCTCAGTGACACAGAATTTTTAATTGAGTTTTCCATCGCATCGTGTTCAACATCGCAGTTGTGGTGTCCTATAGCTTCATCTCCGAATTGTCTTCTAAAATAGTCTCTGAAAGCCTCTAGTATTCCGTCTGCATCATATACCATTTCCCGCCTACTATTTTTCATGTTGGCAAATTCTGTACATTTGTTTCCTTTCATTTTTTATAAAGTAGTTTCCTGCTTCCTTCAAAGTCGTTTTGTATTTTCATCCCTTCTTCTGCTCTGACTGTATCTTTACTTTTTTTAACTAATCGTTTGAGTATCTTGTTTTCGCGTCTATAATCATTTTTACGTCTATTTCTTTCCTCATTGCTAAGACCTGCGATGTTCAAAGTACTCTTGTACGCTTCTCTCTTTGCTTTTTGGGCAGTCTGAATTTCATCAATCCACCAAGCATCACCAGACATTCTTCCTACAACTGCGGTACCACACACTTCGATCGTACATCTAACAAGGATATCCCGTAACATTGTCCAGGCGCCCTCTATATCTTTGTTTTTTATACGGTCCTCCCATGTTGCCCTATCTATGTTTTCGATTATCTTATTTTGGAAATCTATTCGCACATCTGGTTTCTGTAGGTTCTCAATTTTCATTCGCGTTTGTTTTGCTTTCTTGGTTTTCTTTTTTCTCCATCCCCGACCTAAGTTAATTTTTGAGATCAGAAGGTAATGATCAGTATTGCATTCAGGAACCCTGATGACTCTTGTATCTTTGACTAACTCTCTTAGTCTTTCATCCGCAACAACAAAGTCAATTATACTGCGGCCATTTCCTTCATACCAGGTGTACACGTGGATCATTTTACGCCTAAGCCAAGTATTTGTAATAAACAGACCCCTTTCTAAGCATAGACCAACTAATTTATCTCCGTTATAGTTTGTTTTTGGATCCCCAAAATTACCTAATACTCATTCTGTATCCTGATTTTGGATGCCATCCAACCGTTCATGTCTCCTAGTAGAATTATTCTTTCCCCATGTTCGCAAATTTTTATTGTGTCATTTAAAGTGCAGAAGGCGTCTTTTACTTCTCTAGGATCACTATCAGCCGGCGCGTCGCATGCAATGATAAATAGTCTTCTGATTCCTACTTTCATTCTAGCTTACAGCAGTCTGAGAGATACGAAACCATGGTCTCCGAAATGCTGCTTTGCTCTTTTATTAATAATCAGACCTACTCCTTGTTTGTCATGTGATTCACAGTCTATTCCTGACCATATTTAAAATCCGCCTTTCAACACGCTGTTTTTTATTTCTTTGGTTTCACATCCTTTTTTTTTTGTTTCAGACACACATAAAATTTCTAGTTTCTTCACGTCCACAGTTTAACGCAATTCTTTTACATTGAGATCATTTAATCCTCTAGCATTTCAAGTTCCAGTCCTTTCCGAGGCTATTTTGTAGTTTGTATTATTCATTGTTTAGATTATACGCCCAAATAACACCTTTATGCAATAAGATTATTTTCTGAGTCGAAATCATGTCAAAGTTAAGTATCAAATCGTCATATGGTGGAGATGGTAGTTCTAACGTCAGTCCCACCAAAAACTTTAGTTAATAAGGGAGGGTTGGGAGAGGGGAGAGGTAGAACTGGAACAGAGAGTCGTCTTGGGTTTGTATTTTTGTTTTCATGCTGAGAAGGTCATCAGCCTTCAGCAGCGTTTTGATATATGAAAGTTAGTATCCGGCTAGTAGGTTTAAAATTTCTTTTTTTTATCGTAAAATTATAATGAATTGCTATGAATTACTTATCTTTAAGTACGTATCCGGATTTCCTAGTAACTGCATATCGAAGCACAATTTTAAGAAAGTGCAGATATACAAAATTTAAAATTTTCTTTTTGGCTTTTTCCTCAACCGAGTATATGTGACCGGCCTCTTTTAGAGTTACCACGAAACTGTTACAGAAAACACAAGAGAATGTAGGGGTCGATTTACAACTACGCCATATCCGACAGTCGTTAAAATCATATTGTTTAAAGTCCTCCCAAAACCATGGAAACTTTAAAAAAATATATACACTGTCTAAGGACCTTAATACACATATATACATATGCACACACACACACACACACACACACACACACACACATATATATCGACTGCGCCATTCGGTTCGGTTTTGATTCTTCTAGAATCAAACCGAAAGGCCTATGACAAAGCCACCCAACGCGTCCTCGGGTTGCAGATAAAGGGTCCCTGTACCAAGGGTTTCTGCTGAATATGGTTACACAAATAAATAGGCAGTCGCGGACAATTGTCCAGGGGTGGTAGCGAAGCAATTAACCCCCAAGCGGAGGTGTCAAATCCGTGCCTAAAGCTGAATGGCACCTGGGTGTTGTGTCTAGAACGGTGACTCTGAGATACCGGGCGACCTCTCAAAATACGCAGCCTTATCCCTGCATGCGGGGCTCTACAAGGGTGGACGAACCCCTTTCCCTAGCTTCTCGTGGGAACAACAATGACAACACCAAATATAGTTGTAGTAAGTGCAGTTCAAAACAACAGAACGCGCAGAGCTCTCGACAATGGGTCGGCCAACAACGCCGACCAATCTAGAGATGGGGGAGCCAATGAAAATGGATTCAATGCGATGGATCGGCGGGATCTCGTGACCTTTGGGTGGACGGCGCGACTGAATCACGACTTGCTAGAGTGCTACGATACGAGTGTGGCCCCTGAACAGGGTTACATGGCATGGCTGCATGCTCTGTGGTGCGAGAAACATCCGGAGCTATCGCACTTTTCGCAGCAACGTTTGCGAAATCATGCTGAACCACTCCGAAAAAGGGGCAAGACAGTACGCGTTCCGCATTCAGTGGGTGATTGACATCACATCTGGCAGGAATTTTACCGCCAAGGTTCGAAAGTTCGCGCGCGAAATCCAGACCCGTTATCACGCACTTAACAAATCAAAGCTGCTGACCATCAGGCAGCATATTGTTGAGAGAATCCGGATACTATCTGACGCTAAGAGAAGTCTACAGCGAAAGGAGAGGTGGGTCAGAGAAAATCAACAGTTTCTCTCAAAACCATCTCGACTCTTCCAAGACCCTCCATTTACTGTCGAACACCCACCCAAACCAGATGAGGTCGAAGTATTCTGGAGAGAAGTCTACGAAGTGCAGCATAGACTGGAAAACTGATAAAGAATGCCCACCCATCACTACTGAGGAGGTGAAAAAAGTATTAAGAGGGATGCAGAACTATTCCGCACCGGGACCAGATTGTATCAAAACCCTCTGGTGGAAGAAGTTTTCTTCAACCCATCAGCCTTTCGCCCGTATTTTCACCTCATATTTAAAGTCGGAAGAGCCAATTCCGGAGTGGTTGGTGGAAGGGCGCACAATACTCCTGCCGAGTATGAGCAGCGAGGCTCAAAGAAACGCGTAGCTGGATGTCGGGAGAACCTGCTCAGCGATAGATGTGTCTGAAAAGATGCAGCATACTACCAGCGTGACCTATCGATGGCCTGGATTGATTAACGGAAAGCTTTCGATTCGGCCTCCCATAGACTTATCATCTGTCTTTTGGAAATCCTGAAGGTTCACCCGCAAATAGTTAGGTGTATAGAGAGATTGACGCCGCTTTGGAAAACCAGATTTACTATCTCATCTGGAAAAAATCGTGTGAGAACTAACAAGGTCACCTTTCAGAGAGATGTCTTTCAGGGCGACACCATGAGCCCACTCCTCTTTTGCCTTACATTATTGCCACTATCTCTAGCACATCGCCATTCCGACGGGTACTTGTGCGGCAAACCTGCAGATCGAAAGTACAAGGTCACTCATATATTTTACATGGACGATCTTAAGATCTATGCTAAAAACAAAGAGCAACTACATCCAGCTCTGGGGATTGTCGAACGATATACTAAGGAAATTGGAATGGAATTTGGGTTAGACAAATGTGCCAAGGTTTATTTAAAGCGAGGAAAACTTAATGGCATCCCTGAAGATCATGAGCTCTTTGATAGAAGCGCTATACGACACCTTTGCGCTGGAGAGACTTATACATACCTGGGCGTGCCACAGAGCCGCATTCAAGATGTGACATCTATAAAGGATACTCTCCGAAGCAGATACAAACGTCTCATCCGACAAATTTGGTCTTCCGAACTGTCGGCGAGGAACAAAGTATCTGCAACGAACATGGTTGCAATCCCGGTAGTACTCTATTTATTTGGGGTCGTTCCATGGACGAAGAACGAGCTCAGATCCCTTGATATCGGGACAAGGAAGGTTATGCACATGAACAAAAGCATGCATCTTAAGTCTTGCGTTCCGCGACTGTACATCTCACGCCGTCAAGGTGGTCGCGCAATATTGAGTCTTGAATGTCTTTACAACAGGATTATTCTGGGTACAGTACATAGAGTCGCAAATGGAACAGACCTTCTTCTTAAAATGGTCAGGAATCACGAAGAAGTGGGCAAAGGAGCGTTTCTCTACAAAGCAGCTGAAGGAGGCTGCTGAAACACTCGGACTTGACTTCAGTATTAGGGGTGAGCAAAATCCATCAAATCTTAGCTATCTCGAGTACTCACTCCTAAAAGCCGGGATTAAGAGAGCACAAGAGAAAAACTGTCGTGAACAGCTCCTCGATAAGAGGATGCACGGTATCTTCCACAGAAATGTGAAGGATCAGTCAATGTCTTGTGAGCTAACGTTTGCTTTCCTTAAATCGCCCGGATTGAAGTCTGGTACGGAGGGTTTCATTTTTACATGCGAAGATGGTGTCATTTCCACCTTAACTAACCGTCGCCACATTTTGAACCAAGACATTCCTGACGATAGCTGCAGGGCGTGCCATGCACATCCCGAGCATTTAGCTCACATACTATCTAGTTGTGCATCTCACGCGGGAACGATCTACATTCAAAGGCACAATGCGGCACTAAGATTTCTTTATTACCATCGCTGTCACTCTTACGGCATTAATCTTAATATCGCTCCTCTAAATGCTCCTAGGGAAATCGAGTCAATCCTCGAGAATGGGAAGTGCCGCATATACTGGAACTTTATATCCTCGACAATTGTTTCTGTTGCTCACTCGAGGCCTGACATGGTTCTTCTTGACTTTGAGAAGCGAACCATGTTCGTTATCGAATTTTCGGGACCAGCTGACAAAAACATCATAACCAAGGAGAATGAAATGAAAGAAATGTATCGAGACCTGATAAGAGAGTTGCAACGATTGTACCCGGAATATTCTGTTAAACTTATCGTCCTTATCATCGGCGCTCTTGGAGATGCCAATCTTTCACTTGCTAATGCCCTAAAACGCATCCCTGCGTGTCAACAATATGCTAAAACACTTGCGGGGAAAATGCAGAAGGCGGTCGTCCTTGGGTCGCTCCGTGTTCTTAGGGTGCACGAGGCTTTTGCTGTATCGTCGTATTGATTCCTTTACAGACTGTAACCACCTATCTCACGGTTGTGAGACTTGTTTGCGGCTGAAATTTTACCGCGATTTCGCTGGGAGCGGGTGCAATTTTCCAGATTAGCAACCGCTCCCGGCGAAATCCTGCGGTTGTCTTTATAACAAA
>NC_046660.1:140472264-140479565 GCF_010883055.1 Belonocnema kinseyi
CAGCGTTATTTTTAGTTTGTTTCCGGATTTCCTAGTAACTGCATATCGAAGCACAATTTTAAGAAAGTGCATATATACAAAATTTAAAATTTTCTATTTGGCTTTTTCCCCAACCGAGTATATGTGACCGGCCTCTTTGAGAGTTACCAGATATTGATTTCGAAAATATAATAATTTCTAAAAAAAATGGAATAACAATTCCGTGCTAAATTATCTTGTCTAGATAAATTTTTTAACAATCCTATCACCAACAAGTCTCTAATTTATTTTAATGGTTGATCAAACCAAATTTTAGGATGAGGTCCAGAGAAAGCATTGTCAAAATACAAAAAAATCCCTAAATTGAACTGTATTGAACTGAGTCCCCAGTCAAATGTTGCCCCCTAAATGTATAACTTTTCTACTATCTCATTGTCGAGCATTTCTACTAAATTCATTTGACCACGTAGGGAAATCTTAAGTTGAGTTTTGCCCTGGAACCCGATTTAATCCATGAATGACCCCGTTTTACTGTGTTAGGCCCGTGATGTGCAAATTTATTGAACTGAACTCCAGCTTATTCACGAGTGGAGTGTTAACTAATTACGCCACCGTTATATCCACAGGATGACGCATGTCGATATCTTTGTACCTGGGAATTTGTAGTGGCTTTTCCCGTTTCAATCTGGGGCTTGGAATATGTTTTCTTGTTTCTTCAGGATATTATTTGACCAGTGATAAAAACAATTTTTAATCAGAATTTAATTAATTAATTATCATGGACGACAAAATAACATCATTACTGTAAATTATGCAAACTTCGGTGATCATATTTAGACTAGAATTAGTTACTACAAATTTCCAGGTACATAGATGCCGACGTGCGTCGTTAGGTAATTAGGTAACGGCAGTGGCATATGTTTTCTCGTTTCTTTAGAACATTAGTTGACCAGCAATCAGCAAAACTCTAACATCAAAATTTAATTACCTATTTTATTTCGACAATTTTTCCGGTGTTAGTAGTAATTGTTCCAATGAGTTTAGAATCAGTAGGGTTTTTTGAACTAAATGCAACTTCTGTAAAGATCAAATAAAGTTAGGTTGGGAATATGATGATGCAATTTGCTTTGATTTATTGCTGGGTTTCAGAAATCTAAATAATATGGTATATTTTGGTGATTTCGGATAAATTAGACTATGACTAGTCATGGGTCATTGCTAATTTAGTGATGTTAGTCTATAGTCAGTTTAGAGGTTAGGTTTCGTTAGTGATTAAATTTCTGAAGCCAACCCTACCGATAGAAATCTCAGAGTATCTGCAGCTTCGATTTGAATGATTTAGTCTCAGAGATAGTCAGAGAGAGAGAGAGATTCGGGTCCGTTTCTAGGTCCTTTCAGAGCTCCTTTTAAGATAGATGCGACGGTCGTATAATGGTCTTATTGTATTCGTCACGTACCGGGCAAGCAGAGTTATTTACAGTAGTTGACCGTCGACAACCTGACTCCCTTTTTAAATTTTTCTTCAAATTATTAACACTTGTTTTTAATTGATGAAGTTTCTCATTAAAATTATTTATTATTATAACTTATATACTAATATACTGTTTTCAATTTGAATTAAGAAATGTTGTCTGTTTTGACGTATCTCTCAATAAAGAGATATTTATTTTGCTGGTGTTATGAACCCTCTTTATTTGCGAAACACGCCCAACTGCCGAGTCTGAGCTGACCGTGCGAGAAGTCGGTACACTGCAATCTTTGAATTGAGTCAAGTTGCTCCATTTTTGAGATTTTTATTTTATTATTTCAGAAATTGAATTCTGAGCATAAAAGTGGCCTCGAATAGACCTGGGGCTCAGCATAATTATTCGAGATATAGTGTCTAAGGAATTTGGTAAAATCTAAGTTATTATAAAAATTTCAGGATACACTGCTGAAGGTATGTGTTAATTTTTAATTATTTAATAATAATGAAATTGCAACAATTCAAGATATTATTGTAATTAGTCGAAAAGTCAATCCTTTCTTCGACCGTCAATATAAATATGAGTAAGTATTTTGTTTAGTTAGAAAGTTCGTTTATTAATATTCTGACGTTTCCGCTATTACTGCGTGCCTTTATTCAGAGAATCTAAATAAATATTAAATAAATAACGATCGTTTCTTACATGTAGTTACAGACATTTTTAATTTTAAATTAAAAGAAATGTTAAAAACCTGTGATTATTTTATGTAAAAAACAAGAATATTCAATTTTGAAGTCAAACACCTGTCAATAGTTAGGAGTCAATTTTTTAAAATAATACTGATGGAAAAAACAAAATCTTTATAATGTTTTTGGATAAATAGGAACATGTAACAAAGCAGACAAGAGACATACATTAAGGCAGTAAATTCATTAATACAGAATAAAGGCATCATTTAAAGGAACCGCAAAAGAGGAAAGCGCACCAAAGTAACTAGAATTTTACCTTGGTTTCGTTTATTTATAATACTTTGATATATTTGTTTGACATTCCTAATTTCTATCTATAAGTTAATCGAAATATTGTGATATTTGTTTATTAAAATGGATTTTGTTATGCGTCTTTTATATGTATTTTTTCTTTGGCAAGAATTTTAATAATGTTACAATGTTGTGAAAGACCTGTATCGAAATTTTCAACTCTACAATCTTTTTATGTTCCGAAACTCTAGTTTTTACTTTTCTGCCTGTTTCACTAATCTAAACTTTTTCACACTAATTACCTTCAATGAGGTATAAAATTTCATATCAATTTTCGGTACAATCTATATCTTTTTAATTCAGAAAAAAATTTTTAGGAGTGTTTTAAGTTCTAAAATAAACATTTATGCTGAATTTTTTTAACGATCCTCTCAAACTTTCAGAGAGTCCTTGAAACAAATGGGACCATTGTAGATTTCATAAATATGTTCTCCAAGTGTACTATTTATCGAAGGAAGCGGATAATTCTTTTGAACTAAAGTGATTCTTTGGAAACAATTTGTCTTTCCTGAATCTAATATCAATTAATTTAATGCATTTATCGATTAAACCTTTTATTAGTCCGACCTTTTGACAATATAAATTATGGAAATTGAAATTATGATATCCACCAGACTATGAAGCTTTTTTGAACCAACTGGTAATTAATTTGCCTTCAATTGTTTTGATAATTTGCTAAATCAAGCAAATTTATTGAACTATTATGTTCAAGTTCGAATTTGAACTGCATGGAAATTTTGAATACTGTTAAAAATATTGATGAAATCATCAATTTTTTCAATAGGAACCATAGCTAAAATATCATCCACATAACTTTTATATAAAACAGGTTTAAAATTCAATTTTTTTAAAAGCTCTTGTTTTCACATCTGCTTTACAGATGCTGCTGTAAATCGCAAAATCTCGTTTTCTTTTAAAATAGTCACGCAAATCTAAAACTTGTGACTTACACATTTTTTCGAATTCTACATCGCCCCTAACTCCTATATATCGTGGTATAACTACCCTTTCAGTCGCTGAATAAATGTGTTGAGAAAACTCTTCAAAATCAATCTGAGTCTCCTAGTGAAGGCAGTCGTTAGGCTTGTCTTAACTATCGTAATCTGAATACCCATAGATTCAAGAATGCCCAGATATTTATATAATTCGCCCGCAGCCATTGCCTCGATATCATTTTCGTTATTATATATTATATCGTTATTATATATTTTCATTATCTAGTCCGAACTCAATGTGGATATCATTGGAAAACTGCTTTGTGATATCGATCACTTGCTGCAGTTTCTGGGTTGAACTAAAATAAAGCTTAGGGCAATGCATGTACAGAACAAGGGTCATTTGATGACCATCCTCATTATCATGTTTTCTGAACCCATGAAACATGCTGTTTAGTCTTGTGCTGAATGGGTTCAACGCTCAACAAAACCATAGTACACTGAAGAAGTCTCCTTGAAATGCACCCGCCATAATGCATATTGATCTAGTTATCCTTGATTGTCCATGTTAAAAATACTTAATTCTTGTACTCCAAAGCCGCATCGCACGACCTAGAAAGTCAATGATGTGTGTGAAGATTTTGTAAAGTTTTGAGACTTTCAGCAAATAGTCATGCGGCACCGAGGAAACGCTTGCTTGTATTCAGTGTATGCCATATGTAAGTTCCTTTAATGCTAACGAGCCTAAGTAATGGCAACAGCGTCTATTGTGTCTAGATCTTTACTGCCCCGTAAGTTTTTAAAACATCCTTTTTGTTCTTTTGTAAGGATGTCATTCTCGTCGCAATGAGAATATACCTTATCTGCAATGAAAGCTGTAGGACGTTTACAAATTGTTGGAAGATAGGCTATCGTTCGAAATTCAGATGGATTACGAGCGTCTGATTCTTTAAGTAACATATACCTAGTACCCTGAAGCATAAAGCCTGTCATCAGATCTAGGTGTTGAATGAAATTCTGAAAACGCTTTGACAACGAATGATGTACACACGTCAGGTACTTGTACCAGAAGTTGTGTACCATGTCCGGAACTGGAGCTTTTTTTTGCCCTTCTCAAGACCGCTAAAACATCTAAAGGTGTGATGTTTGTCAGCCAGTAGTTTTACGCTTAGTTCATGATAGAAACTTTTTTAATCTGTCTGAAATGTTCGATTTTTTTGGATGATTTTAGTAACATGGTTTATCAACTTTCTGGTTCTATTTCCTTTTTTATTAGCATTCACAGTTGATGTTCCACTGCTCACCGTTTGACGCAGAAGTTCTTGCTGGCCAGCTGTTTAATTAGTGAGATCTGCCTGATCATCTCGCAGCTCACCATCGCTAACGTCCTGCATGCTGTGGCCCCCAGCTGTGGTACCAGGGGCGCCCCGACGATCCTCGGGAAGCGACAAGCGTTTTAATATCTTTAATATACTCTCCATTATTATTTGGGTTTTGGTGTTCTTTAGTCCATCTCTCCTTCGTTATCAGACTATTTGGGTTGGGGAACCCTGTCAGTAGCAATGCTACCTCCAACATAGCCCTCAAAGTTATGAAAGAAAAACTCAAGCCGTACCGCTTATTATTGTTACGTTTTTTATTCAAAACTTTTACTGGGGTGAACCAGGTTATACATCATAGACATGGACTAACTCAAGTGACTGATAAGATTAAGATGATATAAGTCAATGCAATACGATGTTTGAAACCTTCTGCGATGTTGTTGTAGGTAAACAATCACGAGCGGCCGCTAGCATTGGAGGTGACAACAGTCACCTTTGAATGCTTATTATTATTATTATATAATTTAATATATTTCGCCTAGCATCTCTGAGAGCACCGATAATCTGGTCGACTAGCTTAGCAGAATATTCTGAGCTTTGTTCATGTCCTTCAATACTTTTTTCAACAGATCAGGTGTTATACCTATTCTGACAACAATTGTGCTGCCTTTCAGTCTGCAGTTTTTACTTGTTCAGTGTGTATGACGGATCCGTAGTTCGCGCGGGAACTGTCGGACTCTGGCAGTGGAATTACTTCCATATTTTATGTACTCAATCACACATCGGCTTGTTTTGGCTGTGGTAAAACTAGCCATTTCGCGTATATAACACCTTCGAACGAGGTGTTCGGCATGGATTTGCAGCATTTATTCCGAAAACTTCTAGAGCTTTGGGTGTTTCTCATACGGCACAGCATGCAGGTTAGCGCAGCGGTTATCTTGGTAACATAGCACTGAATCAGATCACCCCTTAGTCGATATGTCCACCCAAAACCGTCGCAGAGCCTCTTTAACTGATATTATATCTTGAATACGGCTCATGTACCAGAAGGCATAGGTAGGTTTCTATAGCGTCAAGGTTTCTGATTGCACTTACATGCATAAGCTGAGGTAATCGATAAAATACATGAGTCACGTGATCCAGAAGAGAAAAGGGCCTTTCCGTAAACGGCCTACTAGATGTTATATAGTTATTCACACACTGAAAACGAGACGCATTCTGCTTTGACCATGCATTCTTCTTGTTCAATTGATGCAAGTATCTTTCAGTCTTTTAATCCATCGTCGGTTTCAGCTTTCGATTTGAATCAGCCAAAGCTCTCACCGCACCATAAACTAAACAATTGATGGTCCAGAGATCAGACTCGTCTCTGAGATCCCATGAGTACTTATTTCAACACGATCACGAGGCTTAGGAGAAAGCTGCATGTCAATGTTCCCTCCTGTCCGAAAATCGCCATGATTTATCAGGCGATGTCTGCTTTCCGCGATTGGTCTTAATGTTGATTAATCTTCTTTGTCTGCTGCTTTTTCATGCAGTGCTCAGGGAAGCATTCTGCGCGGTTGCACAATAACTGCAGCAAAACGTGCTGAAGACCTGGTTGATTCTGGCACGTCATAGTGTACATGTATTCCATATGATCTCTGCGAACAGGGATAATGCTGACATTGCAGCAGTCCAGCAACTTATCCCTGAGTAAGTGCAGCAAGTCATCCACTGAATAATATGAGCGTCTCTCTGATTCATCAAATGGGTTTGGATGCAAGGATAAGGCTGCATAATCTAAAAAGGTCGCCTGGTATACCAAAGTCAGCGTTTTAAGTCGTCTTACCTATCTCTATCTTATATCACATGTATCTGCAAACTGAGGAAGCGTCCGGTGGCTTTGTCATACGCTCTCTGATACGATGCCAAAGGAGGGGCTTGGCACATTTCGCTACGGTCTTTGAGAAATGCATATGCCTATCTCTCGAAACCTGTATATGAACGCAGAGCGCTTCCAAAACCACTATATGAACAAGCTGGAAAAGAAGAGGAAGCGAAATTAAAACCAAATGCGCGATGATGGCGATCTCAGGACAAGAAGAAACATTAGCATCCAGGTTCCTTCTAAGTTCCAAGATCTGAACGAAATGGATGCCTGCCTATGTAAGGATACCTCGAAAGAGTCTAACCTCTAAATCATTAATTATTCATCATCTTGCATCAACTGAACAGAATATTTGATAGTCAAAACAGAATATCTTCCGTATTCAATGTGTGATTGATAATATAGCATCGAAAAGCACATTGCTGAAAAAATACGGTTGTTATCTGACACAAGGTGATTGCAAACCGCTTCAGCAATCTTCCTGTTCCTGTAAAAATCCACACAAGCCCGACAAGGTAGAAGCTTTTTGAAAAGAGGTTTACAAAACGTAAACAATACATTTGAAGGAAGATACTTAGTATATCAACGGCTTCAAGGAGCTTTGCGACAACTTCATAACATCTGAGGAGCAATATATATCAAGTACGAGACGCTGACACAGTTTTGTCGATCTCAAATCATTAGTGTGT
>NC_046660.1:140479575-140484860 GCF_010883055.1 Belonocnema kinseyi
TTCAGCTAAGTACAGCTGGGATGCCAACCATTTCAGCGGAACGAATGAGCTGGGATGCCAGTCGACCCGTAAAGCAGAGGAGTTGTGTCTCCGACACCAAATTTCACGGGGGACGTATAACGCATTACAAGACGTTAATAAAAATAGGAAAAAATCAAGCTAGATTTTAGGCATTTTCCTATACAGGGCATCCTAGGGGTGTTGTCGTTCTTTGTAATGGCGGATGGAAAAAAATTCAAATCGAAAAGTCCCAAAACATTTTTAGGTCCTTTGCGTATTTTAGGTACTGCAGGGCATTGCGATTACGAATGTGATTGTCTATTTGCAACGGATGTTCTGATGTTTTATCGAACCGTAAAATAACCTTGCAAAAAAATCAAATATTTTATTTAAATACGTTCCAGATAAAATATTGTCTCATGGAAATTCGGTGCATGGAAAAAATGGAAATTTATACTAGATTCTACGAAATTTGGTGAGCGGAGCACAAATAATTTCAGTAAGCATTGATAATTCGTACATTATTTTAAATAATTAGTGACCCTTTCTGATTAAGGTAGAATTTAATCAAATGCTTTGAATTCTCTTAATTCTTCTAAAAGCATAGAATTCTTTTCAACCATTTCCAAATTCATCTACTTTGGTCGACGGTAAACTACTACTGAATTAAGATGTTTTACGAACGAGTCAAAAACTAGGGCTATCACTGAGTTTGTTAGAGCTGCAAGTGGTTTGACCTAAGGAATTTCTGCTGTATGTTAAAATTTAATTTCAAACTCGTTTGTCGGAGGTACCAAACTTGTAAATCAATCCAGAAGGATCTAGGGAACTTCATTTTGCTTTAATAAGAATTTAGTCAAATGATTTTATTCCGGAAAAGTCGCACTGCAATTCTGTTTTTCTTAAAAACTAACGCCTACCTCCACGGTAGCGAAGGAGATGATCCCCCTTACACCTCTGTAGTTATTCCCCCATTCCAATTAAAAGGAGAGAGAGAAAGAGACATGAGTGAGAACGAGAGAGAAATACATATTGGTTGCATCGAGAAATCGTACACAGACGCAAATTTGACAAAAATAACTATATTAATTCAGACCTTTTTCCTGTAGCTCAAGCTTCGTCGCTGTGGCGGAGCGTCGCTCGCCATTTCTCCATTTCACTCCACTTCACGAGACGCGGCACGCGAACTGTCACCTCACTCTAGTTCTGAGCGTCTCTTGAACTCTGGGTCCACAAGGCTAATTGAGTTTATAGATTTTCAATCTGTCGGTTTTACACAACTCAACGTCGCAAAAACCCTCTTTGTTGTTCACTGACATTCCGATTGACGTACTTGTGGGAATGAGAACCAGCGTACCGAGTCCCGTGCGGGGTAAAATGCCGACGGAAAAGTTGGACTTTAATTCGGATTTCCTTTTAGAACAATTCGTTCCGTTACCGGGAAGAAGTGATAAACGACTGCCTCGAAGTTACAGATATGATTCACCTCGTAGACATGTGCAGTGTACAGTTTTGTTAAGAAAAAAATTTTGATGTTAAAAAATTTGCCATTAATAACAAATAATAACCCTTAACTTTTATTACCTGTAATTCCACCTTGAGGGTCAACCAAGGGTAGTTCCATTGTTAGTTCCTTTCACATGCGAAAATAGGTATTTTGAAACTATCCATAGTTGACAACTCAGTAATTTGAAAGAGAGACAATTAATTTAATTTAAGTCAAATCCAATCAACCATCTTTAATCTAGGTTGGATTCGATATCCTCGATATTAATGGGAAAAATTAAAATTGATTAAAATTGTGAAAAGTGATTAGAATAGATAAAATATGTGTATATATGTACCTATGTGTAATAAGGCTAGTTAAGTTAATATTGAATGTATTAGGTTTCTTTACCTCGTTCCAATCAATTATCGGCAGATATTTGTTGATTTCTGAATGGCTAATTTGTTTGTTAATCATATTTAATAAACAATAGCCTCTTTTGTTTCGTTCAATTATTTGTATTGGACTTCTAAATGATTTGCATATCAGGGCATCGGAACTACTAGCTTCCTAGGCAAAGGGAAACAGGGTTGAGATTTCTTACCACAGGCGCTCAAATATGCCTATGTGATAAGAGTCAGTCAATTGATCCTTTGAGTATATAAATGTGCCCCAAATTGAATTATATTAAATTAACATTTTTATGAGTCCTATGATTTTGAATGATGATACAATAGTGAAGTCGGTTAGCTATTATAAAATAAATAATTAGCGAGCGTAAATCATTACAAACATTCATATACAATGTCACTTAAATCATACCATAAAAATAAATTATCATTATCTTACCAGCATCTTCACTAGGTTGCTCAACGAATAGTTTTACTTTGCTGAACGTGTATGTCACATAATTCATTTGATTTCTAAGAAGAATATCTTCGTAAGTTCGTTCAGCATTCGGTTCCGCTAATAGTAAAAGTTCCATTAAAGAACTACGGCGTAAAGCATTGATCACGTAGTTATGATTATTTAAACGAAAAAGGGACCGTAATGCTGCATCCGAATACGATGAGTCACTTCTGGTCACTAAAGCCAGATTTAGTTGTGCCAACACCTTTTCTGCAAAAAATGTAGTATAAAGTAAGTGAGAATAGAATATGGTGCATCGTGTGGGAGATACGAGTGATTCCAAACGAGGGTGCAGTTTGCACGAGAAATTTGCAAACTATTAATTTATAATTTATCAATTATACAATTAGCATACTTATGTATGATCCTAAAAGGGTTCGTTCAGTAGTAGCTTTTGATGAAGAAATAGGATTCGCTTCATTGCGATTAAGAACAGCTCCAGCAGTATCGGCATACTCGATTAATTGTTCCAGAAATACTATCACATTGCTGGTACTTTCAGCTACTGTGCCATCCTTCGGTAACGCAGTTCCTGATTCATTACGAACACTATCAGCAAAATCATCTAAGGCCTTAGCTCCCTAGAATACGCAACATATGAATTTATTCTAGGCAGAACGTCGATATTTACTAATTATGTGCGCAATACATACAGCTACATTCTATGTGTCAATAGCACTAATGAATATTCAGTCTATTAGTGCGCTATCAAATAAAGCGTTTTGGAATTTTTATTATATAACAATAATAATAATAATTTTGTTGATTACACTTGGACTTCACCTCAGAGGTCCGGGGTTCGATCCCTGAGCCGGTGCCTCTGGAAATTTTTCAATGTACCTTTACCGAGGTTCTGGTGGTTCGGAACCCACCTTAAGATGTAGGTCCCCCCATCGTGTACTTGACAGCGACCCAGTCCGTCAATGATGGGGTAAAACCAGGCTTTGTCCAATATGTCTGGGCAAACTGCTCTCATCAGATCACTTGATTTCATTATAAAAATTCGTCCGTGACTGATGATATATACCGGGACAGCCCCGTGCAAAAATGATCAAATAAAAATCCAACTCTGACCAAAAATGCCTTCGAAATGTTGGGCAGTATAAGCCTGTGACAACACCTCAACACAGAAATGTTTTTTTTTAAGTATCATATAAATCAGCGAATCATATAAATATCTGGGTATTCTTGAATCTAAGGGTATTCAACATACGATAGTTAAGACAAGCCTAATGACTGCCTTCACTACGAGACTCAGATTAATTATGAAGATTTTTCTCAACTCAGCAAACAAAATCAGGGCGATCGACACATATGCCATCCCTGTCCTCACGTACTCCTTCGGGCTCATAAAATGGTCTAACACCGACCTTGAAAAGTAAAACAGAATTGTTCTCGTAGAAATGACGAAGCACCGAATGCACCACAGAAATTCAGCGACTGGAAGGGGAGTTCTACCACAACATTTAGGGGGTAGGGGCGTTGTAGATGTCAAAAAACTGTGCGAGTCACAAGTTATACAGTTACGAGACTATTTTCACAGCAAACGAAATGTTGCGCTTTATAGTACCATCTGTCAAGCGGATCTTGAATACACGCCCTTAAAATTGTCCTCAGATGGGGCCTTGAATATCCGGGCAGAAGCCATAGAGGAATTAAAAATACAATGGAGGAAGAAAGCCATCCATGGCAAGCACCCCAACACGTTAGATCAAAATGCAGTGGATAGTGAGGCATCTAATATTTGGCTAAGAAAGAGTGTTCTGTATCCAGAGACGGAAGGATTCGTCATTGCAATACAGGACAAGGTTGTCAGCACCAGCAATTATCACAAACACGTGTTACATCAAGACGTGTTTGATCGGTGCCGATTATGTGGAGATACCAACGAATCCATCGAGCACATTATTGATGGCTGTCGCGTCATGTCTCAGAGAGAATATACGCACAGACATAATGATGTAGCGGGCAATATGCATCAACAACTTGCCCTAAGCCTAGGACTCTTAAAAGAATGGATGCCCTTCTATAGATACATTCAAATTCCCGTTTTAGAAAGCGAAGATTACATCTTATATTGGGATGTTACTATCCAAACGGATCATTACATCCGGGCCAATCGACCTGACAGCGAGATGCGAGAAAGAAAGGTGGAAGACTCTACATCATCGACATTGCTTGTCCGCCTAACCGAAATTTGCAGTCAACCTATACAATCAAGATCCACAAGTATATCGAGTTAAGGCATGAAGTAAAGATCATATGGAGGAATGTGAATCATGCATCTATTCATCCCATTGTGATTTCGGCTACAGGCAATGTGCACACAAGATGCACTAAACATCTTGAACATTTAGGAGTCAGTAGGGTATTGGCAGCAGCTCAGCTGGCGGTTTTATTAAACACCTGTCGCATTGTAAGAAACTTTGTTGTTCATCAGGAAGCAAGCGACTAAAAACCCGTGGAGTGGCAGATTGTAGCTCTAAGAAAGCATCCAGAGGTGACTGTTGTCACCTCCAACGCTCGTGGCCGCTCGTAATTGTATACCTACAACATCATCGCAGGAGGTTTCAACCATCGTATTACATTATTTGAATTAACTTATAACATTCTACTCTCATCAGTCACTTGACTTAGTCCGTGGCTATGATGTATAACCAGGTTTACCCGAGTAAAAGTTTAATAAAAACACTTAATAATAATAATACGAGGGTAGTTCAATAAGTCCTTAGAATGACCAACAGATAGCGCGCGAATCGCTCCAAATCATCTGTTTTCAGTCAGCACGACTCCCGACTAGATATATGGTGCAGTCGCAGTCCACATCTTCTGAGTTTACGTGTTTTTATAACCAATTGAAAAAAAAATTGTTCGTTAAGAAAAATGGAAA
>NC_046660.1:140484960-140507394 GCF_010883055.1 Belonocnema kinseyi
AGCTCCAAGGAGATTATGTTGAAAAATAAAAAAAAATTTACCCAAAAAAAATTGTTTTTATACTTCATTCTAAGGACTTATTGAACTACCCTCGTACATTAAAAAAAAGATATTCAGAGGTGACCCTGAGAAAAAAGACGTATTTGAAAATTTTATTAAAAATCGTCAATCTTAGCTAAATGGAGTTGAAACTTTACATTACTTGATTTAATTAGCAATAGGATATGAATAAAGGATTAATTTTCAAATATCGCCCCATAAGTCTGTTTTATAGATTCCCAAAAAATACTACTAAAGAAAAAATGTGTTTTGCGACTTTTTGACACTAATCGTAATTTTTTTGCATTTTTAGATGCAAATTGTTTCTAATAAGTACAATACTATTTTACATTGATAACTGGATATTTACATACATGTTTTAATCAATTTATTTATTTTTTTAGTAATTTTTTTAGAATACAGTTAGCAAGTTCATATTAAAAGAAATTACAATTTTTGTCCAATTTTCATTTAGAGTGATGTGATAATTAATTTTAACAAAAATAATTGTTTAGATAATTCATTATAATTGTGATAATATTCTCTTAGAATAATGCTAAAAAATTGCAGTTTTTTTTTAATTTGTCATTTTTATCCAATTTTCAATTAAAGTGAGGTTAATAATTACTTAAAATTAACCAAATTAATGGTGTTAACAGTTTATTAGTACTAATAATAATATTCAATTTTAATAATGCTACAAAGTTCCGTTTTTTTCTGAAATTTTAAACTATTTGTCAATTTTTCACAAAGACAAATTATGATTGTTCATAACTATCTTTTTCTTCATTAATGTTAGATAGTTGCGGTTTCTTCCTTGATTTTTAACTTTTTACTTACTTTTTATTTAGCAAAGTGATAAATAATGCAATTTATCAAACACAGTTGTTTAAACAAGTTATTTTTCTTTATAAATATTTTTTCTTACATAAGTGCTAAAAAGTTGCTGCTTCTTTTGTATTTAAACTTATAGTCCACTTTTCACTTAGTGAGGTGATATTTAACGCAAATCATACATGCTTATTTAAACAATTCACTATTATTTATAAACCTTTTCTCTTAGATAAGTGCTAGATACTTGTGTATTTTTTAAATACAGTGAACCCTGGATTTTGACGTCCCAGATTTAGACAGTCTGCGAGTTGCCGCAGCGCCGCAATTACGGGGAAGAGTAGCCGCAAGGAGATGTGCGTTGCCCACTTATGAGTGACAAAACAGGAGCGTTGCGGCAACACCCTGTACACAAAGCGGAAGACACCCGTGAATAAACAAGATGACAAGCTTACCTTGATCAGCAGGAGCGCTTCGATGCCATTAGCCAACTGAGGCCGATGGGACTGATCAGGTTATTTCGTGGGATTAAATGAGTAGAATGATCGTCTCTTTCACACATGGTATAAAGAGAAGTTCGATCTACTTAAGGCATTTGAATCCCACTGCAGTATTTTGAATCAGACAACCTCAGACAAGAACAGAGTATGGGCGATATTATTTTTGTCAATTCTTTAAGCAAAGAATTTGACGTTGGTGGATATTCACTGAAGCCATATCATCACACCCCCCCCCCCCACACACACATACAGCTATTACAATGCCCCCACGCGCGTCTAGGGATTGCAGATATAGGGTACCTGTACCAAGGGTTTCTGTTTAATATGGTTACAATAATTAATAAGCAGCCGCGAACAACTGTCCAGGGATGGTTTCGAAGGAATAACCCCTAAGCGGAGGCGTAACCACCGTGCATAATAGAGAATGACAGCTGGGCGAAGTATCTTAAACGGTGACTCTGAGATACCGGGCGACCTCTCAAAGTATGGAGCCGTATGTTTGCATGCGGGTTTCTACATGGACGGTCGCACTCTTTCCATAGCTACTCGTGAGAACAATCATGACACCGTGAAACTACTTGCTAGACTGCTACGATGTTAGCATTATCCCTGTTTACAGAGACTTTATGGTGCGTGTGCATACTCTGTGGTGCCAGAAACACCCAGGGCTTCAAAACGTTTCGCATCAGTCATTGCGAAATCAACTTGCCTATTTCTTGGAAACTGGATATGTGCGCGGAGCGCTTTCCAAACGCTGCTGGAACAAGCTACATACGAATATGAGGAAGAGACATTGAGACCAACCGCGGTAAGCAGACACCTTCTGAGAGATGATAGTGAGTTCAGGACTGCGTCCCGTGTTCAGTGTGTGATTGACTACATAACGCCTGGCAGAACGTTCACGGAAAGGGTACGCAAGTTCGCGCAAGAACTGAAGATCTGCAATCACACACTGAACAAGTCATAGCTAATGACAATCAAGCAGTATACCATCGACCCTCTTCAGCGTTCCCAGGCGGCTCGAAAAAAGGTGGAGGAGGCTGCCGAGAGAACCTGCTAATTGTCAGGAACATCTGCATAGACACAGCAACCCAGCAGCGTTACCTGTCAATGGTCTGGATTAACTACCGGAAAGATTTCGATTTAACCTCTCACAGACTTATCATCAGTCTGCTTGAAAGCTTGAAGGTTCATCCAAACATAGTGGTATGCATAGAGAGATTGATGCCCCTTTATAAAATTAGATTTACTATTTCATCTGGGAAATATCGTGTGACAACAAACAACATCACCTTCCAGAGGGGCCTCTTTCAGGATGACACAATGATTCATCTGCTTTTTTACTTCACAAATTTGTCTCCACCTCTCGCCCTACGAAATTCTACTGGATACCTCTCCTGGATACCTCTTATTTTATATGGATGACCTAAAAATCTATGCTACTGGTAACAGCAGATTTCAGAGTCTTTTAAATGTCATCAAAAAGTACACAGGACAGATTAGTATGAACTTCGGAGTGGACAAGTGTACCGAAATTTATCTGAAGAAAGAAAAGATTATTGGCGTTCCCAATGACCATGGGCTTGTAGTCTTTGAACAAGATATCTGGGACTAACATGCTGGCCGTCCCGGTTCTACTCTACTTGTTTGGGGTTGTTCAATAGATGAAAAACGAGCTTATGGCTCTTGATATCGACACACGTAAGACAATGCATATGCATAACAGCTTCGTATATATTCATATATATTACTTATTAATAAAATATAAACTTTACTGAGCAAAAAATGGGTGAAAACAGACAAGTAGAGGCTTAGTTCATATATATTACCATCTTTGTCGCTCTTAGGATGATGGCCGCGACCCTACCATGCCAAAAGTTTCGAGGACAGCAGTATTCGTCGTACACTCGAGACCTGACATTGTTCTCCAATACATCACTGCGAAGGTCACCCTGGGAGCGACTTGTATCTATAAAAATTATACTGGTGCCCAGTATGAAAACAGGTAAGCAATATCTATTGCCACGACTCACGACTGTGAGACGGGTGATCAAACTGCACGATTAAATCACAAGGAAAGCTTTAATAAACCCTCTTGTCTCTTAAGTACAAGAGCGACCAAACCATGATGGCTCTCTGCATCCATCTCGCAAGTGCCTTGGTATGTTTTCGACTCGCGGATATGACTTCGAGTGTGTACTTCGGGCACAATCGTCGCCACTCTCTTGTACGGTCTAGATACCTCTCACCGTTTTCATTTACCTGGAGTGTAATATTGTTGTCGGTCGGAGCCGAAAATTCTATTACGAACATAGTTCGTTTTTCGAAGTTAAAGAGAACGATGACAGGCCTCGAGTTTCCGTACATTTTCTTGTAAAGCAGCTGTTCGCGGAAGTTGTTGACCGCCTTCTTCGCGACTTTCGAAATGAACGAAATCATTTTATGATTCCTGACCATTTTCAGGAGAGCGCATTAGTTATTAGATTCGGTATTAGATTCTTGTGAGTTCACTATATTATAAAAAAAATTTTCCACCGCCGCTGTTTCAAAAATTCTGAGGAGACCCTCCCCAGCATGACTTCAGAGCATCCTAAGAGAGCTCCCTTTCTACTATGTATTCTCTCTTCCATTTATAAATATCGACAACCTCCATAAAAGTATTTTAATTATGAAAATTGATTGATTTAATTCAGTCCGTTAAAGAAAGCTTAATGTATGTTTTTAGAATATTGGATTGAATTTGAATTTAAAAATGGCAATGACTATACGTCCAGACAAAAGCTACGCTTCTTTCTCTTTTCCAACTCGTCCATCTCCTTGCCAAGTCCATACTGTAACATTATCATCTTTTGTAACCAGGGATCAACTTTGTGTTTACAAATATTCTTAATGTAATCATTACATCAGTTGGGTGATTTTAGTAATAAATCTTAAATAAACTAAAATGTATATTATTTTTTGGTAATGCTTCTATTGCATTTTAAACGTAGCTTTATGATATTTATTTTCATTGAGAGATTCATTCAATTTACGTTTATTTTGTCCTGTCCACTAAATTGCAACTAACAATTTAAATTGGCTCCAATACTGATGTAACATTAAAAAGATTAAAAATAGGTTACTTACACTAATGATCACGTCTCAATACCATAAAACCATCCTAGGTTTGTAGCTTAGCACCTCCGAGAGCACCGATCACAAGGACCTAATAGGTTTGCGCTAGCGTAGTAACGAGCGGACACCCATTTTACCGACTGCATAGTGGCGTCCTACGAAACCCTAAATAAAGCTTAATGTAGGGTTGTTCGCTGGGGAGCGTTGATCGTCGACCCGCTTGTATATTATAAAAAGATCTGACCACAGCCACATCTATTACATGGCCTTGAGACAGACACCGTCCCCTATTCTAGTTTTTTCCTGCAACGTTATACCACTTTAACCCACTTTAAACCAAACTTATGCTACTTGGCCCCAAACTTATACAAGTTTTCACCAATATCATGTCGCATTTTCTCTACCTATGCCAATTTCAGCACTTACGTGTCGTGAGACTTGGTTACAGCTGAAACGTTACCAAGATATCACGGACGCGGGTTTAATTTTGTAGAATGACACCCGCTCCCGGTGAAATCCCGCGAATGTCCTTACGATCAAGCTTAAATATTTTATAACTCAAAACCTAAAACTTGAACTGATTAAAAAAAAGGGATTTTCGATTTATTTATTTTTTTATTTTTATACAGCCATATAAGTCTGGAGCTTGAGGTTGGGAAATTCCTTATAGATCGATGCTAGATGACGAGGCTTGAAATAAAACTCTGTAAAATACTGCAACAAAGATTTTAGACAAATTTCGAAAACTATTGAAATTAGGTTTAAAAAGTTTTAAATCCACACAATTATCAGAATGCCATTCAAAACCACTTTTCCTCTTGTTTAACAAGTCACTTTCGGAAGGTCAAAAACTATCGACTCATTACTATATTCAATTCGATTCCCAAAATCTTTGAAAATATAATTGGCGATAAATTATAACTTGCCTCTAATACCGATTTTTCGAAAGCATTTGACAAAGTAGATCACGAAATTCTTATCGCAAGCTTGGACACCTGGGGGTTTCGAACAAAATGCTTGCGTAGCTGGCAAAATAACTTAGCGATAGATGGCAGTTATTTCGCGTCAAAAGCAGTTACTCAGGACCCTTTCAAGCCATTTCCAGAGTCCCACAGGGTTCGTGTCTCGCCCCTCTCCTATTCCATCACCATGTCAACGATATTAGGTTGATTCTACAATTCTCCTTCTTACTTTTCTTTTCTGACGAATTTAAAGATATACATAACTATCCGTTCTCAATCTGATTGCATCAGCCTGCAGTCAGATCTTGATCTATTGCAGATCTGATGCACTCAGAATGGGATGCAAGTGAACATGAAGAAGTATTCGATCATAACCTTCTCGAACAGTAAATCTATTCTTACTCATCTGTACAACATGGCAGGAGAGGAACTTATTAGGGTAATCGTGGTGCTAGAACTTGGGATGCTCCTAGATAACGCTTTGACATTAAATACACAAGCTGCAAATGCAATTAAGAAAGCCGTCAGATCACTGGGCTTTGTCACTAGAAATGCATCGAAATGCAAAAACACACTTGACTTAAAAACATTGTATTTCTCGCTGCTAAGCCCGCTCTTAGACGTCGCCTCAGTGGTTTGGAAACCTACCTATTGCAACTACGACATAAGTTTTGAACGCGTACAAAACAGATTTTTCCGATTTGCGGCTAAACACCTGGGTATGCCGATGAATTGCCAGAATCAAGACTACTGCAGCATGAGAATATCACTTGATATACATGGAATCTCTGAACGATTTATGTTTGCCAAAATGTGCTTTTTGTACAACAACATCGATTGCCCAAGTTTGTTATGTCAAATAAATATATATTGCAAGGAACTACACTTTTTCGAAACATCAGCAGTGCTATTCAGAAATGCAGTGCTAAAAATCGCATACAATGTTGACAACAACGCGGCCTAAGCATAAACGTTATTATACTTAAGGACTTAATTTTAAGATAATTTAATTTGTAACAAAAGGATATTGTCTGTACACTGTTCTCTGACTCAAAGTATTAACAATTTTCGGGCCTTCATAAAATTGGTGTGAATTGGGTTTTCGAGGGCGCTGATTTCAAATCTGATAATATTTAAAAAATTCAAAATGGCAGATCCAATACAGCGGACAAAATTTTTTTTTAAAGTTTTGACCTTGTTCAAATTTATAATAATTAGGTCTTTGGGGCCGCTGATTTCAAATTAGATATTGGATTTTTAAAAACAAAAAAACCTAACTACCACCAATTTTGTGAACATCGGAACATTATTAATAACTGATGTCCACCGTATAAGATCTGAATTTATTAATATTCGGACATTTTTCATATTTCATGCTCGCCATAATGGATACGCCATTCTAAATTTTGAAACACCAATACCAGATTTGAATTTTGCGACCCCAAAAACATAACGACCGCCAATTTGATACAGATTCAAAAGTATACAATATTTCATGTCCGCCATATTGGATGCGCTATTTTGAATTTTGAAAATCCAACATGATATTTGGAGTCAGCGAGCTCAAAAATATTGAACCTGTCAATATAACGTAATTCTCAAGTGATTTTTGTCGAAAAAATGTTTGGTAAGAAATTTTCTTCTTCTCCTTACCACGAATTGTCATTTCTTCTTTTTTTAAATCTAACTTGATTTGATTTCATTTCCTTGACTGTTTTTATTGAGATTTGCAATTCATAACGTATTTTGGGTGCGGTTTGTATTTGCAATAAGAGCCTATTATCCACGTCTGCGAAACCATGCCGAACTACTTCGAAAAAGTGGCTGTGTAAGCGGAACGGCTACTATACCACAGTCAGAATAAGCCGACAATACAGAAAGAAAGGGGACATTCATGCCCATAGATCTGAACTATCAACTGTTGTGTGTATAATGCAGTGAGCGCTTTGGCCAATGCGACACGTAACACAAAATCAACGGTTGATAATAATACTAAAAAAAAAATGCATCAACTTGTCACAAAGATAGGCTGGGAAGACAGTACGCGTCCTGCATTCAGTATGTGATTGACAACATCTGGCAGGAATTTTACAGCCAAGGTTTGAAAGTTCGCGCACGAAATCCAGATCTATTATCACACACTTAACAATTCAAAGCTGCCCACGATGAGGCAGCATATTGTTGAGAGAATACGCATACTACCTGACGCTAAGAAAAGTCTAGAGCGGAGAGAGAGGTGGGTCAGAAAAACCACCAATTTTTCTCTAACCATCTCGACTCTTCGAAGACACTACAGTTAAAGTTACTGCCGGCCAGCCGCCCAAACCAGAGGAGGTCGAAGCATTTTGAAGAAACGTCTATGAACTTCCCCATAGACTGGACGAAGAGTCAGAGAGCATAAAAAGCTTCAAGGAGCTGTGCAATGCCCTCATAACACCTGAGGAAGACTGGCTACCCATCACTACTGAGGAGGTGAAAAAGTATTAAGAAATATGAAAAACTATTACGCTTCGGTACAAGATGGTATCAAAACCTTCTGGTGGAAGAAAAACATGCTTGCCGCCCCGGTACTACTCTATTCATTTGGAGTGGCTCCATGGACGAAGAACGAGCTCAGATCCCTTGAAAGCGGGACACGAAAGGTTATAACCATGAACCAAAGCATGCATCTTAAGTCATCCATTCCACGACACTAAATCTCACGCCGTCAAGGTAGCCGCGGAATATTGAATATTGTCAGAAAGCACGAAGAAGTGGGAAAAGGAGAACTTCTGTACAAAGCAGCGGAGGGGGCTTCTGACACACTCGAGCTTAACTTCAGTATCAGGGTTGGGCAAAATGCGTGAAATCTTATCTATCCAAAGTACTTACTTCAGAAAGACCGGATTAATAAGGTACCGAAGAAAAATTTCCGTGAAGAGCTCCTCGATAAGAGGATGCACGGCATCACAAGGAGGGTTTTATTTTGGCGGACGTGCCATGCACACCCCGAGCCTCTGGGACATATACTATCTAGTTGTCCAAATTATGTAGGAACGACCTACATCCAACGGTACATTGCTGCACTAAGAGTGCTTTATTACTATCTCTCTCACACTTACGGCATTAATCTTAATATCGCTCTGCTAAATGCTCATAGGGAAATAGAGTAAATTGTTGAGAATAAGAAGTGCCACATATATTGGAACTTTATATTCACGACAATTGTTTCTGTTGCACACTCGAGCCCTGACATAATTCTCCTTGACTTCGAGAAGCAAACTATGTTCGTTATCGAATTTTTGGCACCAGCCGACAAAAACATCATAACCAAGAAGAATGAAAAGAAAGACAGGTATCGAGACCTTATAAGGGAGTTGCGACGGTTGTACCCGGAATATTCTGTTAAACTAATCGTTCTTATTAACGGCGCACTGGAAGATGCCAAGTTTTCACTTGTTAATAGCCTGAAAAGCATCCCTGCGTGTAAATAATATGCGAAAAAACTTAATGCAACGCGAGACTCCTTATTCATATAACTACAGGAAAGCAATGTTAATGTTATCCTAGGCTCATTTTATTATAACGCGAGTCTCAACGTACAACAATTTGTAGATAAAGGAGAAAAATACAAGATCAGTTCCTTCTAATCCTATCGTCATAGGGGGCAATTTTAACACCAGAATCGCACATTTTTATAAATTTAGTAAACAAATCTTACTTAGTACGAGTATAATTCAAGATGTATAAAATTATTGAAATGAATGAAGAGCAATGGTTTTACTTTAAATAACAGAAGAATTCAAGGTAATAGTCCATGTTAATTTACATTAATATATTACAAAGGTAAAATCAAGTATTCATTTGGCGTGGTCCAACTCAAACAATAATTAACGTCATATAAACGATAGGTTTGACCTCAAGGGTAAATAATAAAATATAGAAATCGAAACCCTGGTTTAACACTGAATGCTTAGCAAGCAGAGATTCTTAAAAAATCGACTTAATAAAGAGATGGAATCCGGTAGTTACTAATCATGGTAGTTACTAAGCTCAAAGCTAGAGTTCTGGTGGCTAAGACGAAAGCGCGTCAAGCTTCCGAGAAGGAATGACTGCAAATCGATCATTCAATGATTTGTCCTCTCAAATGAGGCTAAAGCGCTCCCAAAGAAGAGGCTACATGTCGAGCGGAAAACCGCTCGGTGGTCTCTATTTGATTTCGTGTAATGAACAGATAAACCTACACTGACATAACACACCAGCATAGTACGCTGAATATGTAAAAGAACATTTTAAAAATCTGAATGCGGCAAGACATGCAGACAAACTATGTAAAAAGCAATTTTCTGGGATTTCACCGAAGCCGTACCTAACCTTGAAACGTCATGCGAGCGGAGCTAGCAAATTGACCGCCAAGACAAAAAGAGTCTAGGTTAAAATATAAAACAAGTCATTTTGTGAACGTAAACTATTACCTTTAAATTCCAGAGAAACCAAGTTCAAATTATTAATAACAGTTAGGTTTCATAATCATAAAGTTTCCGGAAGTCCGTACTAACCTGGAAATGAAACTATCGAGAAAAAAGAAGCTAAGAACTGTCAACTTATCAACACCATGGCAGACTACAGTTGGTTTTGCCAGTCATGGTAACTAGGCACTGGCGGCCATTCTGGATCAACCACAAGCGAGTGACCAATGGGAGTTATGGTACCCACTTACCAGACACAACCGACACGGCGCAGCGATCCTACTACTAGTCACGAGAGGCAATACTGCCCGGTCGTCAACTCAATTGACGGCCATTTTCTATCAGTTAATGAGTTTCGCAGCAGCCGGGTAGTTAGGCGTAATTAGCAAGCAGATGAAGTACACAGACACGCATTGGCAGGGACAGCGTAGTGCACTTTTCCCCGAGGTATTAGCTTGGTCGTAATAACGGTGTCGACCGGAGATCCGGAATTAAAACTTTTATTAGGAACCCATGTAGACGATTAATTAATGGAATACATGGACGAAGTCGAGCCGGCTCGTTGGCTTCGAGGTAAGTGGTCTAACTTTTCTGCTTGCGCTTAGTGCTTCCAGTCTCGAAATTGGAATTTAAAAAAATTCTTGTAATTTAAATAAATAAACATTGAAGAATGCACAAGAATGTATATAAAGAATTATTTTAAATAACTTTTTCAACAAATTTCTTCTAAAATTAAATGTTTTGTGAAATATAAGTTATTCTTTGGAAGTGAACGAC
This sequence comes from Belonocnema kinseyi, assembly GCF_010883055.1. NCBI lineage: Eukaryota > Metazoa > Arthropoda > Insecta > Hymenoptera > Cynipidae > Belonocnema > Belonocnema kinseyi. Next base: position 140,495,632 of record NC_046660.1, read on the forward strand.
AATAAGCTATTATTTAAAAAATATATGCGTTGTATATTTTTTTATTGTCTGAAATCAAATTTGTACAATTTATATACATTTTTGTGCATTTATCAATAATTATTTATTTAAGGGTGTAGATAACTTTTAGTGAGAAAAAAATAGCTGATTTTCAAGATTTTTCTCAATGAAAAAAGTTCTTCAACATTTTCAAGACTTTGGGTATATTTTATTATAAATTTTACAAGCTACATTTGTATTTCATTAATTTTTTTTAATGTCGCTGGACAGATGCGTCAGGTTATCGGCTTTTAATATAAGAAGGGCTTCAAATTTCGTTCTTGGACATTGAATTTACGCAGTAGCAAAAGGCGCCCACATTGGCATCACTGTTTAACTGTTCGAGACTCCCTTGACACTTGAAGGTTTGAGAAACGTTCGACTCAAAGTCCGATTATAGTCTAGTTGAGGCAAGCGCCTATCAATATAAAAGCAAATGGTGAGCACGCGACGATGAACGTCGGATGGCGTTAGTGCAACACGTGGCCATATTTGAACTTATTGGGTTTCTACAGAGAGATTGTCCATCGTTTCTGTCCACCGAAATATTTAATTTTACGAAGTAGTCCAGAATATTTCAAAGATTGATTATCTGGTGCTTTGCTTTGAATTGTATCGCCTCAGGCGACTCTACAACTTAGTTAAATAACGATGATCTGGACGATGTTGGATGTTCTGCTCTCTTTCTTCTTTGCTGAAAACCTTCATAATCGAAGAAATTTCGCGATCTATGGGCAAAAAACACAGATTTATTCGCAGCACATTATTCACATGAAGTGAGATAGATTTGATGAAGAACTTTGAATTACAACGAGAAGCTTCAACAGACGCGTGCCTTGAGTCGGGTCTTCACACGCCGTCGCGACCGCGAGTATTGACGGATTCTCGGAATCCACAATTGATGAGATTCAGCCCAGAAAGGCGAGATGTCTCTAAGGACGATCAACCCGGATGGGTAGGTGCACTCACGTAAGAGGTGATTAGCTCGATAAAGCAACCGACGCGAGGATCTCCACGGACGGAATATATGACGACAATTCGACGATGTCGATGCCACTGAATCAGACTCGCATTCGAAACTCAAGCGATCGGCCCCGGCGCAGGGCACGCGACCCTCTTGCACCCTTCCTTCCACCATCCGGTGGTTTCTTACGCAGTTGCTAGGCAAGATTCGCGCGAACTTCGAATTGCGTGTTACGATGTAACATCTGGGTCTTCGACTATACTTTAGTGAAAGCTGGTAAAGTGCCAGGTCATGTCTATTTGATTTAATAAATTCAAATTCAGAAAACCTGATTACAAGCTTTAGTAAACTGCATTGCGAAAATCATTCCATAAATTCTCGCAAATAGATTGACTGATTGGATTGAGACCGAAAATCTATTGTCTGAATTTCAAGGTGGATTTAGCAAAAATCGCAGGTGTTTGGATTAATTATTTACTCTAAATACAGCGATTTTGATACGCTGTAGAAAAAACAGACGTCTTTCCGATCGATTTCACACAAAATATTATGGAGGAAAACTTATTCCAAAGGAGTCGAAGTAAAGTTTGTAAAAATTTGGATGGATTTATGTGAAAAAGCGAAAATGTCTGACAGAAGAGATTATGCATATTCCAGACCAGCAGAAGTGTCCAGAGGGAAAACCTGGATCCCTACACTATTTTCTCTATCTATTGCAAACTTATAAGAGTTCCTCAAATCAAAGATTATAATTGAAATTGTTTTAAAACCCTATATAGAAATGATTTTGCTCGCTTAGGGAGATGACTTAGTGATTTTAGCGCATTCTCTAGTTAATACAAGAAAAATACTAAAAGTAATTGTTGAATATTGGCAACCAAACGAAATTTTAAATGACACAAAAAAATTATTATAATTTAAAAAAGGTGGTCATAACGCTAATGTTGCAATATATTCTCCGACCTCCCTCATTTACAGAGTAAAAGCAAACTCATGGCGACCTTTTCACAATCTTTTAGGTAGCATTGTATTTAATACATTATTCTATAAAGCGCAAGTCCAGGGATCCAGATATGTCAATGAAATAAAATAATCATACATATGCTATTATATATAAATCCTGAGAATTTCTTAAAACGCTGAGTTACGCGACGAGAATTGAGTAAAGAATGTGTTAGTTAGCAGCTCGAATGCACAGAATGATGCTAAAATAGATTGAGAAAATTATCGATATGAAATAAGATCGATAGCAAACAATATACTAATCAAAACTTCCTCATGGCGATAATAACTCTTCCAATTTACAAGGATGAATAGATTACCTGAAATCAGAGATAATTGTCGCACGTGTAACCAAATTATCGTAAATATCGGAGAAGTGGTACAAAAAAAACTGACCAAATATATCAAAGAAAACTGACCACGAAAATGTAAAAAGGGTCAGATTTATAAGAAAATCTTTACAGCGAATGTAATGTAAATATACATGACAGATAAAAGCTTGGAAAGTTTGAAAAAGACCTTTTCACTACGATTTTTCTTGACGTTTAATTATTTATCTAATATAAAATTTAAATAAATGCTATGGGTGCTTAGAGAATTATAAGCAAGGCTTAGACAGCATTCTTTAAACTATAAAAAAGCCAAACCAAATGAAGGGTCACGGGGAATAATGATCAGGGTCCACTTTTTGCAAAAATTAGATAATCGTTTAACACATTCGTTACACAAAAGCATTGATTCAAATAGAGAAATTTATAATTAATTAAAAAGAAGAATGTTTCCGGTTATTTCAGTTCACAAAATATTGACCATTCTTTGATGTGTAATTGATATTTAAAAACTAATAAATTTATGAAAATCTAAAAATAAAAAATGTGCTAACTGTGTTATATATCACTGAATTCTAAAGAATAATCTATGTCTTAGAATCCAAGTACTATATAGCGCTGTATTTTATTGAACGTAGCGATATATAACACTTTTAAAACATTTTTTTAACCATTTTGTTTATATGGGTAAAAAAAACGTTAGATATCTGAAATAATCGAAACCCGTAGGTTCCAAATTATTGTGCTTGGTATTTATGATAGAATTCTTATTTCAAAAAAGGACATAACCTTACCCAGCTAGCAAAGTGCGCGCACGATGCTAAGCACACGTGTCGCACCGCGTGCAGATCTTCTCGCACAGCGTGCACCCAGGGGATGACACAGCTGCCTCTTGATAATCGTGACAGGTGTATCGCAAAACGCGAGGGTGCACGTCTTGCGTGTCAGTGCGGGAATGGTGTGTGAAGTTATGTGTATACATAAATGAGGAATACTTTACTTACCACGGACGAGATTAACACCGTACTTTACGATTAAAATAAGTCTTGCCACACACTATCATTGATAATTGTCTCACACAAGATGCAAATAACAAAACCGGTGACGCCGCAAAACAGATATATAAACACGCATGATATCGAACACTATCGAGAGGAAAGTGAGACCGCAGACTAACCGCACCCAACCCGCGAGTAAGTTAGAAAGCAAAAATGTGAATAGAACTGAAACTTATTACAGAAAAGAAGAAAAATCCTATACCAATAATAACCGCTCGAGAACCGAAGTGTCTCGTTAAAAACTTGTAAAACATGCGACCGGGCGGGAAGTCTGCAACAGTCGCATGGCACAGTAGGCTGAATCGGGAATTTCCTAGTCAAAATCACCTACAAGCTACAATTCTTCACCGATTTACAATTTTTTTAGAAGTGATCAGAAATAGTTGCGCAAGAGCGTTTATGAATTAGATTTATTAATCTTTATCATTTTATATTTTTAAAAATAATAAACAAAGAGCGAAAAGGGGACATTTTTTAATTCTTATTTTTTATCTTTAAATAAGTAACTTCATTGATCCCATTCTCGATGAAAATGAATGTCGATGTATCCAAAGAACATAAATAATTATCAAGAAATTGAATCTAATTGTTATAAACAAATTATATTAACAAAATATCAACATCATGGGAATTTTGCTCGCAAAGTATATTTGTAAGTTGAAATTGCCTAATTTTCTCTACACGATCATATTTGATCATCAAAATTTGTTGCCTGGTTTAATTTGTTTATATAATAAACAAAAGATATAAACAAATTGCATAGTTTAGGCATTTATTGATAGAAAGTAATCGTTTTTTTTCTTATTACCTTTATATTAAAATTATTAAAATATTTAATGATAAAGATTGGTCATTCGATATTATTTGTTTATTTGATGAACAAATTTTATAAACAAATTTATAGTTTGGTCGTTTATAGACATAAAGTAATAGTTTTTCTTCCTAATCGTCTTCAAATTACATAAGTGGTAATTTTTAGTTACAAAGAATTTTTAATCAATATTATTTGCTTATTCAATAAACAAATGCATAGTTTTACCATTTACAGATATAAAGTGATCGTTTTGCATTCTGATCATCTTTCAATTATTACAGTGGTGATGTTTCGAGCTGCAGACTTGTTATTCGTTATTAATTGTTTATTTTATAAACAAATCATATAAGCAAATGCATATTTTAGGCATTTATTGTCAGAAAGTAATCGGTTTTATTTCTTAGTACCATAATTTATATTAGTGGTAATATTGAGGGACAAAGATTGGTCATTCTATACTATTTGTTTATTTGATAAACAAATTTTGTCAACGAATGCATATTTTGGTCACTTATAGACAGAATGTAATCGTTTTTCTTTCTACTCGTCTTCAAATTATATAAGTGATAATTTTTAGTGGTGATGAGATCTCGTTCGATATTATTTGTTTATTCAGGAATTTCTGACCCCCCCCCCCACCTGCGTGATAATTTTTCCATTGGGTTTAAAATGGAGAATGATATTACGGGAGACCCTCACCCACCCCTAAATGTATCACGTATTTCGTGAATGACCCCTAATGTATAAATAAAGGAGAAAAAACCGCTTCTTTTCTGTCAATAAATGCCTACACTATGCATTTGTTTATGTAATTTTTTTTATAAAGTAAGCAAATAATATTGAATAACAAGTCTGCAGAACTAAAAAGCACCACTATAATTATTTAAAAACGATCAGAAAGCAAAACGATCACTGTCTATCTATTAGATGATGTTATTTGGTATGGACCAGGTGATATAATTAATAGAAGATGTTGTAGTTTGTCGGGATACTGGTCAAAAATTATTTATTTAGTGAAACTTCAACGTTTCGCCCTTCCGCAAAGGACCACTTCAGTCATACAATTATTTAACAGCCTAAACAAAGATAACACAAAAAACTGTCAACATTGTTTCTAAAAAACGAAAAGACGAAGTAAAAACTTTCTATGTAAAAAATTCTTGAGCATATTGCTCCTCAATGAAACAAATCATGAACAGATTTTGGAGTGGAAATATCTTGGAGAAAAACATTGCAAATGATTTTTCTAGCGATGTTAATAATTGAAATGGTAAAATAGCACATTATTTTCCACAAAAACAGATGCAATAGATGTTGAAAAATATGCTATAAATGACTTGCGCATTGTGTAGGCATTGTCAGGATGTTAAAACAAAATAAAAATGTTGGTGGGCCATCACATCATCCTTTCAGTCAAGGAACAAGTGACATTTCACCGATACAGTACATTAATATTATATAGACAAGGTGGTTATAGAATAATTTGATTCGCTGTTCAAATGGTGTGTTGTGTGCGCAATATACATTCTACTTCATACATCAGTTAAGAAATCGGAATCTCTCTTATTATTTTATCATAACTAATATGAGAAAATTCTGAATATGGAAACCTTCACTTATTATAAAATAGACATAGCAATTAATTTTTGCTAAAAATATAATTCTATGTACAGAAGTTACGATATAAAAGAATTAACAGTTATTAGTATTATTAATTAAATTCATATACATGCTGCTTAGACCATCGGTGTCAGTTCTTTTTTTAACCGAAAATTTATTCACTGCTACATGAAACGTTTCCCTGAATAGTCTTCTTTTTTTATTTATTTCAACACCTAGTACATTAACATTATTGAAATCAAAATGATGAGGCTTTGTATGAGAGTGATATACCAATGCTGTGCTCCAATCATCATGTTTGCAATCATTTTTGTGTTCATTCATTCTAGTATCTATATTTCTTTCCGATTGGCCGATATAAACACATTTACAACCTATGCAGTTAACACCATAGATCGCATGTGTTTTTAAACCCTTTCTCGACGGGTCTTTACCATTGGTAAAACATTTAAAACCATTATGGTCAGAAGATAGAACAACTTTAAAACCTAATTTTTCAAACATTATTTTAAAATTATTACTGCACATTGCTGTATATGGTAAGATCAAAAACTTTTCAATATTATTGCAACTATTTTCAATATTTGTAACATTATTTGCGCTGTTGATATTACTATTGTTTCTACCCTCAATATGTTGTAACCTTTTGTTTATAAACTTCGCAATGAAATTTTAGGGTAATCGATCTCAATTAAAATGTTTCTGAATAAATCAAGATTTATATTTTTGTATGTATGGTCAGAATTTCTAACTGCTGTGTCAACCAAGGAATTAACCACACTGATTTTGTATTTTATAGGTGCAAATATATTAAAGTTTAGATATCTTCCCGACCATGTGGGCTTCCTATATCAGTCAACGTTCAACCTGCCATTGGCTCTTTTTACTAAAGTGCCTAGAAAGCTTATACTCATATTATTTTCTTTCTCTACAGTGAACTTAATCCTTGTGTTAAATTTGTTAAACCTTTTTAACAAATCATCGATGTTGTTTCAATGCACACAAGTCAGAATATCGTCGACATAGCGAAAGAAAACCTTAACTTCGTATGGAACAGTTTTGAGAACACTACTTGCTAGATCTTCCATTACCAAGTTAGCCACCGCAGCTGACATAGGAGAGCCCATGGGCACACCAAAATTTTGCCTGTAAAACCTATTGTTAAAAACACAGTAAGCATTTTCAAGACAAAATTTCAACAGTTTTAAAAAAGATCCCTGAGGAAGACTGGTATGTTCACTGATTTGTGGCCATCTTTTCTTTATAATTGCAATAATGAACTTATGTGAAATTTTAGTAAATAAGGCTGTAACATTAAGTGATAACACCTCGAAATCGTCAGGAATATTTTCCATTTCACTGATCTTTTCTACAAAGTCAAAACTATCTTTCACAAAAGTACTCGTTTTTCCTAGAATTCTTTGAATCGAAATGCCAATAAATTTGGATAAATTATATAAAGGTGATCCTATGAAGGATGTTACTGATCTCATAGGTGTGCCTTGTTTATGGATCTTTGGTAACCCATAGAATTTAGGCGAAACACAATTGTATCTTTTTAAATATTTACTTAAACTTTGATCTAAAATATTGATTGTAATCATACTACCAATAATTGAATTTAATTCTCTTTTAACTTTATTTGTTAGATTTGCATTAATTTCCATGTAGGTAGTTTTGTCTCCAAGTAAAATTTCACATTTTCTAATGTAATCTTGTTTTCCCATGATAACAGTCAAATTACCTTTATGTGCACGACTTACTAGAACATTATCATTATCTTTTATAAACTTTTTAGTTTTTAAAGCCAGATCTACAAATTCAAAATCTTTACCATTTGAAAAATTACTTAACATATACCTAAAGAGAATATTATTAACTTCTGATTTTGTATCATTTACATATTCCGCATCAATCATGTACATTTTCTCCTCGATATTTGCTAGAGATCTTTCGATAATATTACTTTTGTTAACGGGTATCATACTAAACTTTTGTCAAAGACACAAAAAATACGCAATATCGTCTGGAATCTTCTCATTTGATAAATTCAATAACCATTTAAAATTAAACAGTCTAGTTTTATGTTTATAATATTTTAGTATTGTCCAATTGTATTTTATGATTAATTTTTTAGTAAGTTCCTTTCCATATCTATTTAAATAAACTAACTGTATATCTCGAAATTCCTCAAATAGTCGTAAATCCATTGTTTATAAGATAACATTTTCTAAATTAAGTTTAAAAACCTGATTAGCATTAATCAACAAGCAGATATCTCCAATCTCTGTATTTCAAATTTGTACTTTCATTCTCATATTGCAAGAGCGAAATTGATTGATACTTTTATTAAAATCAAAGTATCAATCAATTTCGCTCTTGCTGGTAGTGAAGTAGACAGGCAGGAAATTTCCAGAGGGACACGACAGCCAGTTGTGCGTGGTCGAGTGTCAAGTGGCGCGTCAGAGAGGGGGAAGAATCGTAGCGGAAGAAGCGATCAAGCAAGGGAGAGAGCGTCCAGTGCAAGTGAGAGAGTCCCTTTAAAAAAAGCGTACGAACACGTAGGTCACCCCCCCCCCCCCAATGGAGGGGCAGACGGAGAAGGAGGCTATCGAGGTGCTGATAGGCGAGATCAGAGGATTAAGGGAGGACGTAACAGGGGGCTAAGCAAAAAATGGAAAGTATAAGGGAGGAACTGAGGGTAAGAGATGAGCAGTGGACAGGGGGAGGGTGAGAAGTAAGATATTTGGGAGAAACTGGAGAGCATAATAGAAGAGAAAGCGTGAGAGCGTAGGAATGAAAAGGAGGAGAGAGCGGATAGGGAAAGGATAAGGACAATGATTTGCGAATGGGGAGAAAAGAGAAGGCAGATAGGAGAAATAATATAGTGATAAGAGGATTGAAGCTCAAGAGCGGGGAAGAAAGGGACGGGGTAGAAGCGCTGCTACAGAGCATAGGGTGGGTTAAAGGCAAGGTAGGGAAAGTTAGGATGGAGGGGAGAAAGGAAAATGAAGTGGCGGTGGTGGAATTGGAGAGCTGGGAAGAAAAATTGGAGGTAATGCGTAACAAAAATAGGATAAAGGACAATAAGGTTTTTATCGATGAAGATCTGACGAGGAAGGAAGGGGATGTTCAGAGAATGCTAAATGACAGGACTAGGAAGAAGAGCAAAGGGAGAGCAGTGAAGGTAGGGTATCGGAAGATAAAAATAGACGAGAAAATGTGGGTATGGGACGAGGAGAAGGAGGCGTTGAAGGAAGTGCAAGGGAATTTATTTCGAGGAAAGTAGGGGGGGGGAGTAAAGCGGGGTGGAAGAATGTTAAAGGTGTTGTATTGGAACGTAGCAGGGGTAAAAAAGAAAGATGAGGATTTCTGGAGGTATATTCAGGAATTTGATGTGATTGGATTGGTAGAGACGTGGGTAGAAAGAAAGGAATGGGATAGAGTAGAGCGAAAGTGGCCAAGGGGGTATAGATGGTGGCTACAGGAGGCGGTCAAAGTAAAAAGGAAAGGAAGGGCTAGTGGGGAAAATATAACAGGGGTTAGCGATGGATTAGAGGAAGAAGTTCATGGAGAGTGAGAGGGGGAGGCCGTACAAATGAGGGCTGTAAAGATAGGAGGGGTGATGTATAAATTTGTGACTGTATACAATAACGATGGAATGGAAAGGATTAAAGAAAGGGTAGAAGACTTACCAGGAAGGGGAGAGCTTTGAAAGAAAATCGAAGGATAATAGAATAAATGAGGAGGGGGAAATTCTAAGAGACTGGATGGAGGATAGAGGGTGGGCGGAGGCGAATGGTATGGTAAAAGGGGACGAAGAGGGAGAATACACGCATGTGAGTAAGAGGGGTGTATCGGTGATAGACTACGTGATTATGAATATGCAAGGGTTTGAGTAGATAGAGAAATTCGCAGTGGAAGGAAGGGTGGTATCACACCATCAGACATTGAGTTTGTGGATGCAGGAGGAGGCTGGCGAAAGGCAGGGCGGGGAAGAAGGGTCGTTAGAGGAGAGGGTGTTATGGACGAGAGAGGCGATAGAGACGTATCAGGAGCAGTTTTGCAACGTAAGCTTTGAGGAGGAGTCCGTGGACGAGATGTGGGAGGGTCTACAAGAGAAAGTGAAAGGTTGTGTGCAAAAGGAGGTATTTAGGAAAAAGAAGAAAAGAATGGTAAAGCCGTGGTGGAATAGGGAATGTAAAATGATGAAGAGAAAGGTGAAAAAGAAGTACAAGGAGTGGAAGGAAGGAACCGCGAAAAGGGAAGAGTACGCAGAAATCAGGAAGGAGTTTAGGGCGATGTGTAAGAAGAAATAGCAGGAAAAAGAAAAAGAGCTGGAAGAGGAGTTGAGAAGTGTTAAGACAGAAGGGGACGTGTGGAAGATAATTAATGGGTTTAGGAAACGTAGGGTGGGGATAAGTGAGAAGATAGGGAGCGATGAATGGAGGAAATTTTTTAAGCATTCATTTCAGGCGCAGATAGGGAGGCTAAAAATCGAAGGCAGCAGGGATTGACGGTGTAGAGAACGAAGCGTGGCTGTTTGGCGCACAAGAAGTAAGGCAGAAGCTGAAAGGGGTAGTGAAAAAAGTATGGAGGGGGGACGGATTCCCAAGAGGGTGGAGAGAGGGGTTGATCGTATTATAGCGGAATTGCGCTCATGAATACTGCGTACAAAATATACGCGATGGTGTTAGCAGATAGGCTGCAAAAGGATGTCGAGGGGAAAGAAATATTGCCTGAGACGTAGGCGGGCTTTAGAGAGAGAAGGAGCACTATTGATAATATTTACGTCTTGCAACACGTGGTGGATAGAGAATTAACCAAGAAGGGTGCCAAAGTGTACGCGTTTTTTGTAGATCTAAAGAACACGTTCCCGTCAGTGGATAGGGGGAGGTTGTGGGAGGCAATGGAAGAGGGGCTTGATCGAAAGGGTAAGGGAGGTATATGAGGAGACGAAAGATAGGGTGAGAGGAGGGGAGAGAATGTCTGAGGGATTCTGGATGGATAGGGAGTTGAGGCAAAGGTGCCAGCTTAGCCCAACGCTTTTTGTAATTTTGATCGCGGATATGGAAAGTAAGCTAGCGGCCGGAGTGGTAGGAAAAGTTAGGGTAGGAGGAGTCAGTATATGGTAACTCGCATATGCAGATGACATAGTTCTGTTGGCAAAGAGCGAAAAGGCTTTAAAGGAGATGATGAAAAGGTTGAGACGTTACTTGGACAAGAATAGGTTAGATTTAAATGCAGACAAGTCGAAGGTTATGGTGTACAGGATAGGAGGTGGGAGAGATGGGGGAGGGGAGTGGAAGTGGAAGGGAAAAGCGGTACAGGAGGTGAAAGAATTTGTGTGTCTAGGCTTCTGTTTCGAAGAAATGGGGGAGTGGATGGTCATATAAAAGAGAGAGAGAGTGACAAGGGCAAATGTGGTGATGAGGCAGGTGTGGGGGCTGGGGAAGAGATTGTTCGCAGATGATTTTGAAAGGAGAATGAAATTGTTTGATTCGCTCGTGATGAGTGTCTTATTTTACGGAGTGGAGGTGTGGGGTTGGAAGGTGAGTGAGGAGGTAAATAGGCGGTAAATAGGCGATAATAGAAATCAATGGGTTTCTTTTAAAAATAAGGCAATTAAGTGAAATAATATTAGGGATAGCTAAGGAAAAATCCACGAACAAGATAATGATTCAGCTGAAGTTTGTGAAGGCATTGTTTCGCTTAACGAAAGCCAACAATCACAATTAGAAAAACTCCTTGAAGATAAAATTATAATCGACTCGGAAAAAGAACATAGGGCAACTCATCTCACGAAACATAAAATTGATGTTCAAAGCCACGATCCCATTACAGTCTGTCAAGTTAAAGCGTGGGTGGCTTTACTCGCAGTCGGTAAGGTGTATCGACATGATTTTGGTGTCAAAATATTAAGAAGAGCTCCCTCTT
>NC_046660.1:140507494-140510277 GCF_010883055.1 Belonocnema kinseyi
GAGGGAGCTCTTCTTAATATTTTGACACCAAAATCATGTCGATACACCTTACCGACTGCGAGTAAAGCCACCCACGCTTTAACTTGACAGACTGTAAACAACGATATTACCACGTGAACCCCAAAATAAAATAAATAATTTACGAAACAGTAGACAAATTATTAGAACAGGACATAATAGAACCCTCTTGTTCTGATTGGTCAAATCCTATTGTTATGATCAAACAACCTGGAAAAGATTATAGATTCTGTTTAGATTTTAGGAAAGTAAATAAAATCACAAAAAAAGACCTATGCCCAATTCCACTCACGACAGAAATATTGGACACGTTAAGATCAGCAAAATTCATTTCAAAAATTCATTTAAAACTAGCTTATTGACAAATTCCATTAGAAGAAAGTTTAAAACCTATAACAGAATTCACAGTACCTCGAAAGGGTATGTGCCAATTAAAAAGGATGCCATTTGGTTTAACAAATTCTGCAGGGGCTTTCCAGAGATTGATGGATAAAATCACAACCCCAGATTTAAAGCCAAACGATTTTTGTTATTTAGCCGACATTGTAATAGTAACTCAAAATTTCGATGACCATTTAAAATTCTTGAACATTGTACTAGATAAAATAAATTATGTAAATTTAACAATCAGTCCGGACAAATGCGAATTCGGCTGCTCAGAAATCCAATATTTAGACTTTAAAGTTAACGATAAAGGATTGCAAATAGATGATGAAGAAATTCAACCGATATTAGAATTCCCTAAACCTAAAAATATTAAACAATTACAGTGCATAATAGGGATGGCAAGTTGGTATAGAAAATTTATCCCACACTTTGCCGAAACATTAGAACCGCTGAACAGATTACTCAAAAAGATAAACAATGGGATTAGGGATTAGAACAAGATGAGGCTTTCCAAAAAATTAAAGACCTTTTAACATCAGTACCCATATTAACCTACCCAGATTTTACTCAACCCTTCCTTCTCGGAACCGATGCAAGTAGTACGGGATTAGGAGCCGTACTTACTCAAGCAATTGACGGCATAAATTACGTAATAGCATATGCTAGCAGAAGCCCCAACGTGTAGAATCTCGATACTCAGCATCTGAAAAAAGAATGCATAGCGGTAGTTTGGGCATCCCGAAAATTTGGGCTATATCTACAAGGGTATAGTTTCAAAGTAATCACGGACCACTTAGCGTTAAAGTGGCTCCATAACCTAAAAAACTTCATTGGCCGATTAGCCGGGTGGGCGCTGGAACTTCTTGAATATGACTACGAAGTCATATACTGAAAAGGTAGTTCAAATCTCGTCCCCGATGCTCTTTCGAGATCAGGAGAACCAGTGAAAAATATAGCGTTTACATTAGCTTGTAGCGTAGAAAAACCGAAAGCGGAAATAACTGACAGAACAGACGACTGGTACTCAACAAAAATCAGACAAGTGAAAAAAAGACCGGAAGAACACGAAGAATGGCGAATCAGATATTCGCAACTCTATTTTTACAGAACTGACCCATTCAAATCTACTCTTTTACCAGACTCTAACCCATGGAAACTCGTCGTACCTAAAAAATTACGCACAGGTTTTGAAAGAAAATCACGATAACATACAAGCAGGACACTTAGGCTCAGAAAAAACGCACGCGAGAATTTCCGAGTACTACTTCTGGCCAGGGATTTATTCCGAAATAATCAAGTACGTAAAAAATTGCGAAATATATTAAAGAACCAAACAGAGTAAAGAACCAAAATTATGGCTAATGGGAAAAAGAATCGCGGAAGAACCATGGACCATGATTGCTGCAGACATCATGGGGCCAATACCGATTACAAAAAAGAGAAAAAACTAATATATCTTAGTGTTCGCAGATTTATTTACAAAATAGGTAGAAATTATTCCATTTAAAAAAGCCAATGGAATAACATTAGAGTCAGAATTTCACAAACGTGTCATCTCACGTTGGGGAACACCGCGGATTCTCCACACCGTCAACGGCACCGAATTCGTAAATAAAACACTTAGAGAATTAACCCAACAATTCAGCATTAGGCACACTAAAACACCTAAATATTGCCCCCAAGCAAACCCAACCGAACGCTATAACAGAACAATTTAAAAAATTATTATAACCTACCTGGATAGCGATCATTCCACCTGGGACGGACATATAGATGATTTGCAGTTTGCAATAAATACTAGCAAAAAATCGTCAAACCAAATCACCCCAGCTTTGTTGAACTTGGGTCGCGAATCAGAACTACTACAGTCCCTAAGAAAAAATTTCGAAAACGAAAGCGAAATAGAGTTTCAAAGCGTAGACAAATGGACAGACAGACTTAGAAGGCTACAAATTATAGAAGAAGTACAGAAAAATGTGGATGCAGCAAATAAAAGACAAGCGAATAGTTATAATTTAAGAAGAAGACCGATAGAATATAAAATAGGTGACAGGGTACTAAAAGTAGAAACAAAACTATCAATTAAGATAGACAAAAAAGCAGGTGAGCTTTATGAGAAGTACGAAGGACCTTTCATTATCAAAAAGAAAATTTCTCCAATCATATACGAATTAAAAAAACTTAAAGTAAAAAGTATAGGTGAATGGAACGTAAATTATTTTAAGTTAGAAAACGCTAGTACAGATTCCGGCAAATAGAAGCATTAAATACTAATGAACTTACGAGGGTGGATTGATAAGTTTCCGGCCTGACCAAGAAAAACAACGTTTTTAAGAATTTTTTTTTTTATTTCTCAACATAATCTCCTCCAAGGCTGA
>NC_046660.1:140510377-140511746 GCF_010883055.1 Belonocnema kinseyi
CGAGGCTTTTGCTGGATCGTCGTATTGATTCCTTTACAGACTGTAACCACCTATCTCACGGTTGTGAGACGTGGTTATGGCTGAAATTTTACCGCGATTACGGAGGTAATGCCGAGGAGGGAAATAGGGGAATGGATTGCCGAGAAGAAGCTGAAGACACAATGAAAGTTGAAATTCCTTTTAGGGTTAAAATGCGAGCCTTTTTCCCACTCACATTATTGTAACCGGTGGGTAGCTTGGAACCTGGTATTTCCGGTCAGAGTAGTGAAAGCTGGGATCGAATATCCAAGAGACGGCTTGATACGGGACGTGAGACGTCGGGGTGAACAGGTTTTCCAAGAGGCAGTCCAGAGCGGGATCGAGAGCACTCACTTAGCACTAGGATTGGTTTTCGGCTGAGCGAACGAGCCAAGACTGACGACGGTACGTTTCGTCGCTCATAACTTTTGGACCCGTCGGAGGGTTTCGGGTCATCTCGGATGCAGCCCAGCAACCCTTTCGTGCAAGGCCGTGTCGGGCTCTATTCTATGGTAACAGTTCTGTTACACCCCCCCCCCCCCCCGCGGGGGTTCGGGTATATACATGAAATTTCCTAAATGTAGCTTTCCAGTTCTGATAGTCTCGAACAAAAAAGAAAGTATTTATATACAATAATGTAATTCTGCTATGCTCCTCTAAAGTGTTTCCTTAATAGTTTTGAATCTCGTCCTTATTTATGTTTTCGTTTTCTTATAAGTAAATCTGTCTATTTGAGCCTGGAGTTATGAAGTTTTGCTAAATTCAAATCATTTTTCGTTAAAAAAAAAGATGATATTGTATACGGTATAATTCAACTATTAATTTTTCGGAGAATTGTTTTCGTAGTTTTTCACAATTGTTCCTAGTTTTTTGCTGGAAGTTCCTGTTCTCCCAATGTTTTTCCGCATCTGACCCTCCCTAATTATTATCTTCTTTCTGAAACAAATATACAAAGAGAAACGAAAAACTTGCCTGTTTAGTCGATTGTCGTGTAAAATTCTTGTTTTTGGAGTCGATTGTCCTTTGTGTCTGCTTCCTGTTATAAGGTTTTAATTTCTGCGTTTTGCTGCAAGTACTTTGGTATTTTCTTTTTTCTAAAAGGTAAAGTTCCGTTCTGTCTAATTTTGTTCTTAAAATCTAATGAGTCACATTATTTAGGTTCTATTGAGTCAATTTTTGAGTTAGATATTGTTATTAATGCTATTGTTCCCTTGCCATTTTTACCATATTTTGAGTATAACTATCCTAAAATACGAGGGTGGATTGATAAGTTTCCGGCCTGACCAAGAGATGGCGCCACTAGGCCTACCTTGAGGTGGCGTTCTATAGTACCATCCTTATATAGCTTGTA
>NC_046660.1:140511846-140515504 GCF_010883055.1 Belonocnema kinseyi
GTATATATATATATATATAAATTCCATAAACTTCAGGAGTTCCGTGAATTTCATGAACTCCACGAATTCCATGATCTACGTGAATTATTTGAATTCCGTGAATACCTTGAGTTCCATGATCTTCCTAAATTCCTTAAATTTTACGAATTCGATTAATGCTTCAAAATTGCTGCCTGCTTCGACCAGGCGGGGAAAGTGAGTGTGACAAGACATGTTACATCTTACACCACTAAACTTGAGATCGATTTCGCTCTCTAACTAAAAGTATTTTCACACGTGGTGCGCCATAAGAAAATTCACACCAGCCAGGGAAAATGAGTGTGACATCATTTGATGTAAACGTAAATTGCGCGAAACAAATCTCGTTAAGGTAAGAATCTGGATACGTGTCCCTACCCATGTAGGGGATGCCCTTAAATACAAGTCACAATTTAATGGATGGGCGAGTATTAAGGACACTTTCGCTTTTACCTAGGATTTTTTGTAAGAAAAGACATTCCCACAAAAGAAGTACTTAGGCAGTGCGTGCTCACTATCTGGAAGCATTGATCACAAACAGGTACTTTAATCTTATTTGTCCTACTAAACTCTTTAATTATCATAGATTTAATGATTTTACAATGATTCATCATGATAAAGAGATATTTTTTGGGTTCAAATTGTGTACAAAACCACGAATATTTGCCGACGTCTGAAGAACATTGTAGCTTACTTCTTCCGAGCTAACCTGAAAATGAAGTATCAGGTTATGCTGATTATGTATACTCTACCATGCCTGTGATTGGCCACAGCGCCCCGCCATGGAGACTGGTCGCACCTGATTAACCAATCAAGTCTTTTTTTTTAATCCGGAAGGATGAAAAGTAAAAGCGGACTGGCATTATATCCGTTGTCCCTATTAATGTTATTAGGGTGTTTTAAGATTCCGATCACTTCTCTATGTTTTCTTGAAAAACCATTGTGTATTTTTGCGATGACAGTTGTTTTTTATAAAATGTTATGTCCGATTTCGATATGATGCCCTGCTAATGCTGATTGTGTGAAATGGTTTAGCCGGAATTTACTCTCATGTTCCTTTATAAGTTGGCTCACCGCTCTCCCGCTTTCATCAATACAGACTTTGCCACAAGAACAAGAGATTTTATATACTCTCGGATCACTGAGACTTGTCTTTTTGTATTTAGAGCTGTTTAGAAGTTGTCCTATTTTTGCATGTGATATCCTAATACAAACCGATTACACAAACAAATCGATAAAGCAATAAAAAAGACACTCGAAAAAACAAGTCAACACAACCTACTAAAGAAAGAGAGAGAGAGAGAGAGAAAACGATCACCATCCTCTCCTACATCCCAGGTGTCACAGAACAAATAGGAAGCATTCTCAACAAACACAACATCCTTACCATATTTATACCATATGCCAAAATAGGACAACTTCTAAACAGCACTAAATACAAAAAAAAGTCTCAGTGATCAGAGAGTATATAAAATACCTTGTTCTTGTGGCAAAGTCTATAATGGAGAAACCGAGAGAGCAGTGAGCCAACGTATAAAGGAACATGAGAGAAAAGTCCGACTAAAACATTTCACACAATCAGCACTAGCTGGGCATCATATCGAAACTGGGCATAACATTTTATTTGAAAAACCAACCGTTCTCGCAAAAACACACAATGTTTTTTAAAAAAACATAGATAAGTGATCGAAATCTTAAAACTCCCTAATTACATTAATAGGGACATCGGATATAATACAATCCAATTTGGCTTTCCGTCCTACCGGACGAAAAGAAAAATGATTGGATAATCAGGTGCAAACAGTCACCATGGTGGGACGCGCTGGCCAATTACCTGATATTTCAGTGTCAAGTTAGTACCAATTGATCTGCAATGCTGACGAGACGTCGGGAAAAATTCGTAGTTTTATACACTATTGGAACCCGAAATATCTCTTTTTATTTAATTATCATTTCACATGTGTGCATTCAAGTTTTAGCCCACCCTCGAATAAATGCCTCATTGAGTTGAGAATGTAAATGTAAATATTAAAACAGAAAATCACGTTTTGGAATTATACAATGAGGAAAAGCAGCTGCAAGTTGAAACTTGGAAATAACTCTTTTCTGTGAAACAGAATAATATTTTTTCAGACAGAAAAACATGTAGAACAAATAAAAATTGTTTTGAATATAACCATTTAAGTTATAGCACATAAAATGATCTACAAATAGTATAAGAATACCTACATTGAATTGCGCTTACTAAATACCCTTAATGTAATGTTTCCACTATGATTTTCACCTTACCGTGGTATTTAACGTGGATATCACAGATGCAAATTTTGATCGAAGAGCATAGTCACATCCTTCTACCGTTCTCTCTAAATCTGGTTTCAGTTCACCGAGATGTTTTAGAATTGGAAATATGACTAGTACAGCAGAAAAATCACGTCTAATAATACACCGTTTAGCTCGAGATGCAATACTTTCTCCATCCTGTGTTACAAGATCCATAGCATCACGAACTGTTGCCTCCAACACCTGCGGTTGTAAATTTGTCGACAAAATTCTGGCAACCAAAGCACGCTCTACTTGCATTAGCTTATGTAAACTAGCAGTCAATAGAAGATAATTTTCCATTTCTTGTTCCTCTGGAGCAGTGTCCTCAATGGGATAGTTTGATGGCATAGGCAAAGGCTTCCTCGATGAAGGAAAAGACAGTCCTATACCAGTAGTGTGGGATGCCTTTAGAAACATTTTGCTGGCTTTCTTCTCCAGTGCATGTTGTAAACGTCGCGATGTTTTGCGTCCAACGTTCTCTTGCGCACTTATTGAATGACGGTGAGCAAATTTTGGTTTCTGTAAGTAGTACAACGTTTTTTACTGGAAATTTATGTATTCTTTTTCTTCTTATCAAATAGATAGACAAGATATATTTTCTATGATTTAAAATATAAACTATAAGATATATTTATGTTATACCATCTAACAATATTTTTTCAACAAAATAACGCTCGACTACACGAAAAAAAATTGAGAGAGAGTTTAGTGCAAAGCTAAAGCAAATTTGAGTCAGCAGTAGTCTGCAATGTGAACAGAAATCATCGAAGTTTAGTCCACAATTGGACTTTACAAACCGACGACAATGCTATGGCATGAACTAGCTCCTACGTCATACGCCCGCGTCGGCTGTCAAACGTGTTTTGCGAAAATAATATTATATCAACCTTTAATACCGAGTGAACTGAAACGTCACAGAATTCGACCAATTAGAAATTGATACACGACATAGATACTATGTAAATCACATGTTCATCTTACGTCGGTGTACGAAGTTCTATTATGGTTACTGCGCGTATCATATTTTTATATTTTACTATGAATAAATTGCAAAAAAACTATCTTTCAGGTGTTCTAGCTTTTTTTATTCAAAAACTTAATTTTACTAAAAAATTATTCAGAACATGACCTAGAGTTCAACCGCTTTAATTCGTTTACTTTCTGCAATATTGAATAGACTAGAGATTAGCTTCTTTCAACAAAGAATCCTTGTATAAATACACTAATTATGAAGAAGAGGGCAAAAGAAACAGAGAATAAAAATTATAAATTACTGTTAACCCAAGTAAAAATTCATCAACTAGGTTTCGACTTAAGC
>NC_046660.1:140515604-140528635 GCF_010883055.1 Belonocnema kinseyi
AACCGAATATATATATATATATATATATATATATATGATGGTGACGAAGGAAATCTTGCACATGCGCTTGCAGACCACGAAACAAATGACCATTGTAATCTTTTAAATCAGGGTGGTGAAATGCCCGAAAATTCTAAATTTTTGATTATAAGCAAATGGTCAAGATATTACCCGCGTTTTAATCTAGATGGTACGGAGATATAATTGCGTTTCTGGTATAATCCGGATAAAAAACTGCGCCCTATGCAGTGGCTTCAATTTGCGGTTAAAGAGCTTTTTCAGTATTTAATAACACCTTATGCCCCTCTCTATTTGATCGGTATTAAATTCATCGCGGACAGTTTTACACAAGACGACGCAGCGTTGTATTTTCGTTACGTACATGATTGTCACTTTCAAGACCTCTCTGGAATTTAATTTTCATAGTGACACAGAGTGTCGCAGAATTTCGGATAGATGACAGTTTCAAGATGACCATTAATTGTGTACGTAATCCTACGGGTAGTGGTTGGGGGGTCTTACCCACTAATACAGTAAAAAAAGATCAATTTTAACGATAGAAAACCGTGATAACTTATGTCTCCCTCGGGCGAATGTTTCGGGAGAAATTTATAGAGAATGCGTTTAGTTAAGAAATGGGGGAAAAATGCAAAATAGAATGGTGTGGTTTTTTTTAAATTGAGAGATTTTAAAAACACCTTATGCGTGAACAAATTGCCGTTATCGTCTTTGATTTTAAAGCTTTCGGTGATAGTACATACCCACCTTTTTTCGATAGCACCCGTTATTTTATCGAAGCAGGTTAAATCCCTTTGTACAGTGTACATATATTCTATGATGGCGACAGTCATCATTATCATACAATTTTAAACTTAACGGGTGCGGCTTTCACACGAAATTTTGGTATATCTTGTAACAAAGGTTACCAAAATATAATTAATCAGAGGTTCTCGCAAAAATTTTGGGCTTGTTATTTCCAACCGGAACGCGAAAAACCCTTTAATGAAGCACATACCGTAGGGCGTAAGTGTGAACATTGCTTGCACCTCTTTTTAGTGACGATTGTTTCAATCGTCATAAACGAAATAATTCTTATTCCTCTTTAAAAAGTGTTTGTGAGGTAGTACGCATTTGTGATGCATGCTCGCGACTGGTCGACTTATCAAAGGAGAAAAACCTCAAGTGTGGTTATTCTTACTGTAGGACATGTGGATGCAATCGTGAACTTAATCATGATTGCTACATGAACTTCATAAGTCACGATTCAGGGTTAAATAAAACGAATGAGCCAGTCATATTTATTTTCTATGATTTTGAAACTCAACAGAACACCATGTGAACACTGCGGGATAATTCGCGAATTTGTGTTTGCTGGTGACAACCCCGTACGTGCCTTTGTAAACTTTACTCTTCGCCTGATAGTAAAATTTAAAAAAAATAATTTGTATAGTCCATAATTCTAAAGGTGTTGACGTGGAGTTTATCTTAAAACATTTAACAGAACATGAAAATTGTCAAAAAACCGATCCGGATCTTATTTTATCCAGTACAAAAATTATCTCAATGACCGTACAGCAAATTACCTTTATAGATAGTTCAAATTATTTTCAGTTACCTCTTGGGGCACTTCCGGCATCGCTTGGATTTTAAAAAAATTGCGAAAAAAAGGAACATTCCCACATCTTTTTAATAGCCCAGAAAATAAAAATTATTGTGGAGAAAAGTGTTAATTCAGAGTATCTATTTAATTTTTGGGAAGAGCTTGTTTCATATTGTAGGAACGATGTAGATATTTTACGTTGTACATGTATTGCAGTTCGTAAAATATTTATGGAGTGTGGAAATATTTGTCCTTTTACAGAAGCCCCTACGATTTCATCGGCTTGCAATCGATTCTTTCTGAGACCATCGTCTTAAAGAAGTCCCTATAGTAGATGGCTTTTTTGAAGATGTAGCCTCGAGAGCTCGTCACGTATTCGAGTTTCATGGTTGCTTCTGGCATGGTTGTAAGCTCTGTTATCCCATTAATAGAGATAATAAACTTGGAAATATCGGAGAAACGATGCGGATATGAATATGCAGATATGAACTCATAGAGATATGGGAATGTGAGTTAAATCGGCTCAAAGAGACGGATAACAACCTACAAGATTTTTTAAATAACCATCCGTTGTTAAAAAGTAATAAGGTATTGAACCCTCGCGATGCATTTTACGTTGGCCGTACAGGGAAGACGAAATGCTTTTACGAGGTGAAAAATGGAGGAATCATGTAGTACAAAGATGGATGCTCTCTGTATCCATACATCTCAAAAGTAGGAAAATTCCCTGTAGGTCACGCAACTGTATGTCGGGTCAGAAGACTGTATGAAATTTACAAGTCGAGATTTTGATCTTACAAATGTTGAGGGTTTACTACTTTGTACAGATTTACCTCCCCGGAAGCTTTATCATCCTCTTTTGCCGGTTCGCTTACACAAGAAACTCGTTTTTCTCTCCGTCGCACATGCTGTGAAACTTTGGAACTCGGAGTGTTCGCACGAAGATGAGTCACAGCAACAATATTGTTGATATCTTTGAAATCAGGCAATATTAAGTTGTGCAATATGATCCAATTACGTATAAAGGAGGTCTTTTTGCAGGATACATCAATTTATTCTTAAAGATTAAACAGAAGGTAAGTGGTTGGCCATCATATTGTATTGATGAAACTTCAAATCTTGAATACATTCGCCAATAAGAGTTGGCGGAGGGTATTAGGCTTGATCAGGAAAAAATTATAAAGAATCCGGGGTTGCGTTCCGTCGCGAAACTGTGTCTTAACTCTTTCTGGGGTATGTTTGGACAGCGTAATAATTTACCGCAAACAGAAGTTGTATGCACGCGAGAGAAATTATTACGTCTCCTTTCTAACCCTGAAATCGAGGTCAAAGATGTGCCTGCATATCAAAGCATGTTGTACGTTTGTAGGGTGTATAGGGAAGGGCCGCTACCCCTTATCACCTAATACAAATGTTGTCATCGCAGCGTACACCACTGCTCAGGCACGATTAAAACTGTACGAGTATTGAGAGCGGCTTGATCATCCCGTATTATATTATGACACAGATTCGTGCATATATGTCACTCTCGGAACCGCAACTGAGTACACGCCACCTGTAGGATCACTTTTGGGCGACTTGACAGATGAGTTGGAAAAAGATTATGGAGAAGGTGCCTGCATACACTCCTTCGTTTCAGGCGGGCCGAAATTGTATGCTTATATAGCTCGTGCAACAGATGGCATGGACTTTTCCGTATGTAAAGCTAAATGTATCACCCTAAACTTCGATAACTCGCAAATAATTAATTTCCACTCCATTCGAGATCTTGTAGTCCATGAAAGTAAAGCTATTCAAATAAACTCTCGCTGTGTTCGAACCACTGGATTCCATCAGCTAGTGACCCAAAATGAATAAATTTTATGTTGGGTATCAAACACGAAAAGATGTAGGATAGAGAATTATGATTCTTTACCCTATGGATTTCTATGAATCATATGTCTAGAGTTGAAAAAGGTATGCATGCATTAATTTATTGATAAATGACACCGCTTTAAATCTTATTTTTTTATTTCACAGATTGCACCAGTATTATGCCCATCACATAATACTCTTCCTCTCTGCACGATGATGAGGATATAAGCGATTGTTCGACCATCATCTATGAGTGTGATGATGATAATGCTGGCGTAGAGGTATGGACTCATTCAACCAGCTTGACACCAGCTCTGAGAATCAGGACTGAAAAACAAAGTCAGTTTCGGACTCATCCCTACGTACACCACGTTTCATCTCATTTTTCCATACAAAGACAAACAGACATAGAAGAGTCTCTTCCTTCCACCTCCCACTGTATATTTGTTCCTGAACTTAGTCCTGTCCCAACTTTACACGCTTGTGACGACTTTCTTTTCGATCCTCCTCCAAACTACGAATCTATGTTTCCAGAGATTTTGTGAATTCGGTCGATTTCTTGTTATTTTTTCGTTATATAATTAACTCACTAATTATAAGAATGTATGTAAATATTTAATTATTAATTTTACTCTTACTTATTTTGCTATTTTTGGTTTTCCTATTTTTATTGTATATATTTCAGTATTTTTAATAAAAACATTTTTATATTCTATATGTACTGTATGTGTTTCACTCATTCATCCTCACCGCATCATATAAGAAATAAACTAGATTAAATTTTTTTATATTTAATTCATATCTTACTTAATATTTTCTAATGAAAGTCATTAGAGTAGAATCATAGAAGTTAATTATTCTTTCATTACTAGTCTAGAGACTAAGAAATCATAAGGCTTCCTTTAAACATGGCGTCATACAGTCTACGAAACTCCTTCAACCATGCATCAGTACACTATTGTAGGAAAACCCCTCTATTTTTAATCTATTCCTTATCTTCCGTTCCTAGACTTTAAGTAAACATGAGCGAGCAGCGAGACGAGACCAAGACAAGCATCAGGGGTCAATGACGTCGTGGCGTAGTGGAGGTAGAAGGCGCCAGTCTAGACAGACGGCCGAGGAGTGGGGGTACGCGGCTGGCGGCCCATAGTTGTTCCTTACTACTGATCAGACCTGCTTCTCATCCTCATCACTGTAGCGTCGAGGACTTGTGATAGGGCATGTAAGGACTTCCCCTCACATAAGGAGAACTGGTGCAAACGAAGTTATCACTCAAAGGCGACTAAGTTCATTCATAAAGCCTGAAAAAAATGGTCCGAAGTTATCCCTGGCTCTGGAGTAGGGTCCACTTAAATCTAGGTAACGCACCCAAGCATAATAGGTTAACAAACATTATTTTATGCAGAGTTTAAATTTTTTTTAATTTGAATATTTTTACATTTTTGGAGTTGCTTATAGTCTTCTCAATTTTGGACAGATTTTAAGATACTATTCTGCAAATGATATTCATGTTTTAATATACTATCAGCTCGTGATGCCTCCCAAATTTCCTGTGCCGTTATGAAAGATTTAATGATTATTTCCAAGGAAAATTGTTCGAAAGCTATTGATAAATTTAAAATACAAAGAGCTCTTAAAATAAGAGAAAATTTTTTCATGTTTTCACGGGAAAAAATATGTTACTTTGGCACGAAGAAAACAAAATAGCAAAGTTTACGGAACTTCCGTAAGAGTACATCATGTAGTTTTGTTGGAAGAACCTAGTACACATTACATTGGACACATAAATCCCACTTTAAGTACTGTGCAAAGTATTACAGAAGGTATGTTATATTGGTTCAGTTCGAAGTGTTCTTTCTAAATATTCCTTTATTTATTCTAGCAATGTTCGATTACTTTGATTGATTTAGGATTACCACAAACAATTTAACTGCCGTCGGCTGCGATAGTACGACTCTAAATGCATGATATAATGGTGGCATCATTGCTTCAATGGAAAAAAATCTGGAACGGTCTGTTCAGTGGCTTGTGTGTCTGCTTCACATGAGTAAATTACCCACGCGGCATCTATTCCAACATCTGGATGGCATAACTAGTGACCCAAAAAGTCTTTTCGGCCATAGTGGCAAACAGTTATCTAATTCTGAGCAGCTTCCTGTCGTTTTTTTTAAGGCAGTCCAAACTGAATTACCAGAGATTGATCACAAAGCTTTGAGTAAGGATTAGCAATATTTGTTAATGACATACAAAGCTATTGTAGCTGTTGAATGACTAGAAGTCTTAACTAATAGAAAATATTAGTAAGAATTTTTGTAGGTTTTACGGTTTTCATCAAAGTAAAAGGAATGAAAACGAAATTACTAACGATAGAAGCTAATACAGATAATTATAATAAAACCGTCGAAAGCCTGCTCAACAATGATATTTTCTATAAAAAGAATAAATCTAGTCTTGTTCCAAAAATAAGAGAAAAAGGTGCTGATATAGCTATTCGATGAGGGAAAAAATATTAATAAATGAACAAATTGCATATAAATTAAAAACAACGTAATAGTACTGTAGCTAAGGCTTATTTTCTTCCAAAAGTGCACAAACCAAATTTGAAATAGAGACTTATTGTGTCCACAATTGGATCTCCTGGTTATGACTTAGCTAAATGTATTTCTAATGTTTTAAAACCGCTTTCTGGTAACATAGAATCATTTGTTAAAAATAGCTGGGATTCAAAGGACACTTTAAATCAAATTAAAGTTCCTTCAACACATTCTATAGTTTCACTGGACATTGTTTCAATGTTTGATAGCATTTCATTAGATCTAGCATTAGACTGCATTAAAGAAAAACTAATACAAAATTAAAATCAAACTAATATAACGAAAAATGAATTTTTAATCGCTACTTAAACTGTTTTCAATAACATGTTTTTCTCTTTTTATGGTAAATATTATAAAAAATTAAATGGCTGTCCTATGGGCTCACCATTTTGTCCTATTGTTTTAAATTTGATTTCAGAAGAAGTGGAAACAAGAGCTTTGAAAAAATTGAATTTTAAACCTATTTTATATAAAAGGTATGTAAATGTAAAGTTTATATTTGAACTTGAACATAATAATTCAATAAATTAGCTTGGTTTATAAATCATAAAAACTATTGAAGGTACGTTAATAACCAATTGGTTTAAAAAAGCTTCATGGTCTGGTAGATATCTTAATTTTAATTCCCATCATTTGTATTGTGAAAAGGTCAGCCTAAGAAAAGGTTTAATTGATAGATGCATTGAAGTGAGTGATACTAAATTGAGGAAAGAGAATTTGGATCAATTTAATATCACATTAGTTTAAAATAATTATGCGCTCCCTTTGATAAATAGTATTATTCAAGAACGAATTCATGAAATCTACAATAGTTCTAGTAAGCAATTAAATGGATTGATACATACAAAAATTTGGATTTAAAAGCAAAAGATTAAAACTTAGAGTTTAAAAACATAAAAGGGATTGTAAAATGATTTGATGAAACAAATCAATCCTTTCTTCGACTGTTGATATTTACTGATTTCAAATTATTTATGTCTTACGGTCCAATCGTAAATCGAAAATAAATATGAGTCAAAAAAACATGTTCTTCGAAGCTCAGATATTTATTTAATAGAAAAAACTCCTTTAAAACTTCCTGACGTTTCGGTACACATACCTTTTTCAAAGGTTCTTAACTTAAATAATTATATTAGCGATTAGTAATTTTAGTCTGAACAAAAATGATGGATAATTCCGTAGATTTTAATACATTGTTACCTGAGTAGATGATGGTTTAAAATAGTCAAACAGATCAAATTTCAGTCAAAAAAACATAACATTTAAGTCAATTATTTTACAACAACAAAAAATTAATTAAAATTTAGTCATTTTAGAAGTCTCAAAAAATACTGAGACTTCAATCGATTAGACTACATTTTTTAAAATATAGTAAGTACGAGAAAACAAATTAGCGTAGGGTAGGACGGAAAAACAGAAATTGACAGTTTCAGAAATACATGAAGAATACGTAATGAACGATGATATAATAGGCAAGTTTTCATTGAAAACCACTGATGAGGAAGCACGTAATTGAGTTTAAATTTGAAATAAGAAGTTGAAAAAATGTGTATATGTACACATACATATGCATACATATATACACACATATAACATACATACATATACACATATATACATATAGAGATGATTAATATTGAAAACATTATTTTATAATACTCTGATAAATTTTATTAATATTTAGAATTTCAGTCTGTAAATTAACTGAAATCTTACGATATTTGTTTATAAAAATAGACTCAATAATACGTCGTTGATAAGTATTTTTTTCTGTAGCTAATATTTTAATACGTTTAAAATCAAAATCAAAGTAATGATTGAAATTCCAAGAATGTTGCGACAGACCTGTGTTAAAATTCCCAACTTCACAATCTCTTTTGTGTTCAGCAATTCTAGTTTTTAATCTTATGCCAGTTTCACCTATATAAGCTTTATTACAACAGTTACATTTAATTAAATAAATAACACCAGATAAATTTTCAATGGAAAATTTAATATCATTGTTTATTTTAAAAACACCTTAGATAATTATTTGTTAAAAAGAAAGGACGTCGATTCCATTGAAAATTTATCTGGTGTTATTTATTTAATGAAATGTAAATGTTGTAATAAAGCTTATATAGGTGAAACTGGCATAAGATTAAAAACTAGAATTGCTGAACACAAAAGAGATTGTGAAGTTGGGAATTTTAACACAGGTCTGTCGCAACATCCTTGGAATTTCAATCATTACTTTGATTTTGATTTTAACCGTATTAAAATATTAGCTACAGAAAAAAATACTTATCAACGACGTATTATTGAGTCTATTTTTATAAACAAATATCGTAAGATTTCAGTTAATTTACAGACTGAAATTCTAAATATTAATAAAATTTATCAGAGTATTATAAAATAATGTTTTTAATATTAATCATCTCTATATGTATATATGTGTATATGTATATGTATATGTGTGCATATATGTATGCATATGTATTTTTGCGTATATATACACATTTTTTAAATTTCTTATTTCAAATTTAAACTGAATTACGCGCTTCCTCATCAGTGGTTTTCAATGAAACTTTGCCTATTATATGATCGTTCATTACGTATTCTTCATGTATTTCTGAAACTGTCAATTTCTATTCGTCCGTCCTAACCTACGCGAATTTGTTTTCTCGTACTATATTTTAAAAAATGTAGTCTAATCGATTGAAGTCTCAGTATTTTTTGAGACTTCTAAAATGACTGAATTTTGATTAATTTTTTTTTTTTTTTAAATAATCGACTTAAATGTTATGTTTTTTTGACTGAAATTTGATCTGTTTGACTATTTTAAACCATCATCAACTCAGGTAACAGTGTATTAAAATCTACGTAATTATCCATCATTTTTGTTAAGACTGAAATTACTAATCTTTAATATAATTATTTAGGTTAAGAACCTTTGAAAAAGGTACGCATGTGTACCGAAACGTCAGGAAGTTTAAAAGGAGTTTTTTCTATTAAATAAATATCTGAGCTTCGAAGAACATGTTTTTTTGACTCATATTTATTTTCGATTTACGATTGGACCGTAAGACATAAATAATTTGAAATCTACGATTTGAAATCAATAAAAGGGATTGTAAAGTTAGAAACTTTAAAACAGGCCTTTCACAACATTGTAGGAACTTTGACCATTATTTTGATTTTGACTTTAAGAATATTAAAATTCTTGCTAGAGAAAAAAAACATTTGAAAGGCGCATAATAGAATCTACTTTTATAAACAAATATCACGATATTTCGATTTACTTACAGACAGAAATTATGAATGTCAACAAAATATATCCCAGTATTATAAAACAAACAAAATTAAGTAAAAATTCTAGTTACATTGGCGCGCTCACCTCATTTAATTTAAATTGGTGAGACACATCATTATTATTTTTTAAAGTGACTCAACTATGGCATCATTTTTGACTTTAAAATTGAATATTCTTGTTTTTTTACAAGAAAATAAGCATAGGTATTTTTAGTTCTTTTATTCATTTTAATTTAATAAAGACCGTAAGACTTACAAAAATTCTTACTCATATTTACATTGATGTTTGAAGTAAGGATTGATTTGATTCTTAACAAATCTGCTTATTGAGCAATAGAAAACCTGGAAACCTGTGTCATTCATGATATCTGACCTTTGGTGCTAGAATTTTGCGAGTTTACGTTGCCACAAGGACCCCTTCAAAAAACTTGTTAACACTGACACAGTGCGTGATGAAACTTTACGCACCGATGTGTTTTACCATCAAAGCCAATCCTTCTTGTACTAATGGTGCAAAACATGCATGGAAAGATGTAAAGCTTTCTCCGTATTTGAATAAGTCTCTTTAAGCATTCATCGATCCATTTTTACAAACGAATGCGTGCTTCTGCCATCCTGAGCAGCTTTTGCTTACGATACTGGCCGACGAACGAAAAAATGTGAAAGAGATAGCAGTTCGTAGAATCCTAGAAGCAAGAAAAAAAGCTTCTAACAAACAAGGTAGAATCTTTAATGTCCCAAGTCTTATCTAATGCAGTGGAACTACATGGAAATAATGGACTGGACAAAATGTCGCCTGATGAGTGAACCTTATCTAACAGCTCATTTTTCTGAAGAAAGTCTCAAATATATCGTTCAAAATGGCTTCAGGTCATAAGTGAACATATGGAAACTTTCTTGTCATACTCAAGCCATATGAAGAATGGTTAAAGTTGTAAGCGAAGCACCCTCGAAAGCCATAGGAAGTAATGCAAGAATTCTGAAATCCTTGCTGCCTTTCTTTAAGATTGTAACCTTACAGTAAATCCATGAGAGGAAAAGTCTATTAAGCTGTATTTACGAGATTGCCATATAAAAAGCTTCAAAGTGACACATAAAAGAAAATTTAGAACAGTCAAACTTATTTAGCATTAAGGACACAAGAACGCAAATCTAATCAACGTTTTCCAGTTCAAAAAAAAATAATAAACAAAGGTTTTGTTATCTTAATTTCTTAAGAAATTTAACGGTGCTTATTGAGTCGCAATCATATATTAAATGATGTTTATCGAGTCCACGAGATAATGAGATTTTCTTTAACTGGATTAATAGAGGACAGTCTTCTGATATTGTTGCTACCCCTTTTCAAGTTTTTATTATTATATGAAATGTGTAGCAGGACAAACAAATTTAACGGTGCTTTTCAGGTCACCAAATGAAATTCTTAGTGAAAGTTTTGTTAGGTTAATTTCTTAAGCGATTTAACGGTGCTTATTGGGTCGCAATCACGCGTTAAGCGATGTTCATCGGATACATGAGATAATGATATTTTGTTTAATAGGATTAATAAAGGACAGACTCCTGAGACGTTTTTTTACTTTTATAGTTTTTAACCTTACAGTTAATGCGTAAAGGAAAAATACATCATACGGTGCTCATCAGGTCGCCAAGTAAAAAGCTTCATAAATGAAAAAAAAATTTGTTTAATGTAGAACATTAAAACTTTTTTAGCATGAATAACACAAAAACAGTTTTTAACCTGGCATTAAATGCACAGGAGAAAAAAATTAAACGGTGGTTATCCGGTCGCCAAATAAAAGGCTTTAAGGCCATGTAACAAATGTACCAGCTGAGCAAAACAGTTCTGAGATCAATATTTGTTCACCCATAATAACAAATAAGAGTTTAAATGACGCTGGAAAATTTTTTTGAAAAAATTAATAAATATAGAAGGACCGTTTGTGACTAGGCACAGAGTAAGGGAAAGAAAAAGTTTATTTACGAAAATAAGAAATATCGACCGACGCATTTAGTCTTTACGGCAGAAGTTTGACTTATATCTTTCTCTGTCGGTAATCATGCAATCTGTATTACACACAGACCCGTAGAAGTTCAAAGGAAAATTCATCTAACTAGGTCTCATAACCCCTTAAAAAGATTTTTCCTGAGAGTGATCTGATTTCAAGATATAGTCATTTTTAAGTTCGTATTTTACATGGGTTTTCGCACTTTCATTCCAATCATGCTAAGTTTCACATTGTTAGCATTGCTCACGCAAGATCATACTTGGCCAAAAACTGCGCACGTATATGCGTTACAACATATGTTAAAGCCATCATTTTTCTCGCGATACTTAGCCTTCAAAATAGGGCTCATTTTTATACTTTATTAGGTTTGTGATCATGAAAGGAGTAAAAATGTCCTACTTTATCAGATTTATTAGCAATAATTTCTATAAAATAATCGAAATAATCTTGGAGACATTTTTCTAAGAAAAGGTATATTAGTTTACAGTCAATTAGAACTTATGGTCGATTAGAGGCTAAGCACTCTGCAACAGCCTTATTCGTCAGAATTGGTTTGGTCATCTGAAGATGATGCTGCTTCTCCTTCATTTTTCGACCAACACGATGCATCATTCACGTGACTTTCGAATTCACGTGAAGGTCTGGGAGTGCTTTGGTTATATCTAGAGTAACCAAGATACCACAAAACACTGGCAATGTGAGCGCAACATCCTGCCACTCTTGCACCACTTTTGCACTGACAGTACCAACCACTTATCGGATTTGGTCCAGGATTTGTTTCTATCCATAAGTTATACACTTTAGAAGATGTATGCCGAGACTGGATTTGTACTCTCAGAATGCCTTCCTCCTGTTTGTGGACAAGAAGGGAATACATTCCATCATCAGATAAATCTTCCTCGGTATACGATTGGGCTTGCTTCAGCTGATATACTCCGAGTGTGATCAGCGATCAGATGATCATCGGAATTATCATGAATTCTAGGAGGTCGGAAAGCATTACAAAGGGCACAGACTATTCTGATGTAATCGCCGATGTACGGAATTTGACTATTTGGAAAAACAGCACTTAAGGCTCTCCAAGTTTTTATCAACCCATTGACTGCTTCAACCACCCATCGGACTTTAGTAACGAGACTTGATTTTCGCAGTCCCGAAAACCGCGATCGACAACGATAACAGAGTTTGAGGGCATCCATGTACGCAGTTTTGTTGAATCTTGTTTTAAAAGACTTTCAAAGATACTAGCGTCGTTGTTCTTGCCATCAGCAAAATACGGACCGAAAACATCCACTATACATCCTGTCGTCGTTACTAACATCGTGGGCTTGACCAGATTCCTTCCTTCATGCATAGAATAAGTCCGCCTTTGAAAAGATTAATTGCTACTCTTTTGGATAAACATGTATGTACCATCAGCTACAAGGATACAAACATCTTCTCCATTTGCGAATAGAGTTTTTGCCGTTGATGTAGTATGGTCCTTAATGACTGACTCGGGTGATATGTGACCTATACCAAGATGATGAGGTACAAAGGAGGACATCAGAGCTTTCCTTGCTACCGTAATTCCTCTGCCAACTATTCGTTTTTCTATGCCAAAAATAGTTGATAAAATCGCATTGGAAAGACCTGTGCGCAACTTGATCAACAATAATGCAAGGCACAAACGCACAGAACGACCTT
>NC_046660.1:140528735-140532166 GCF_010883055.1 Belonocnema kinseyi
AATTAATACCTTAAAATAATACGCTCGGTTTTTCATAAAGTATAAAAATAAGCCCTATTTTGAAGGCTAAGTACCTCGAGAAAAATGATGGCTTTAACATATTTTGTAACGCATATACGTGCGTAGTTTTCGGCCAAGTATGATCTTGCGTGAGCAATACTAACAATGTGAAAGTTAGCATGATTTGAATGAAAGTGCGAAAAGCCATGTAAAATACGAACTTAAAAATGACTATATCTTGAAATCAGATCACTCTCAGGAAAAATCCTTTCAAGGGGTTATGAGACCTAGTTAGATGAATAAAATAAAACATGTTTGAGGCCAATTTGTAGATGGCCCAAAAACCGGTCTTATTGACCCTCCTCCTTTGTCTACTCGCTGCGATAGTGCTGCTCTGATACGGCTGATACGTATGTCAGGTTAAATTTGTTTATTTGCATTTTAAGTGCAAACATTAGTTTTTTCATTATTTATGCATAATGTTCGTGATCGATTTTTGTTGTTTGCCCTACTTTGATCAATATAAAACTTATAACTAGCCCACTGACAACATTGAAAATTCCTTGCAGGGTTTTACAGCACAGTCGGAATCTCTCCAAAATAGTGAATAAAAAAAACTTTTTTCACAATTCTAATTATTTAGCACCAGAGACACATTCCTTCGTACATTCTATTTAGCGTTCCAAATTTTTAACACGATATCTCATTCCGTATGGACGTAAGTTGGGAAAGAAAAGTACCGATATAGCTTCCAGTTTCATTTTCTTCGAAATTTCTTTTTTCAAATATCCACCGAACAAAGCAGAGACATGCACTTTATTGCCTCATCTTTTATTTCTCAAACTTTCAGTCTTGTAAGGTTAAATTTTAAGCAAACAACAGCGTTTATTGGATCACAATCATAAATTAAACGGTGCGTATCGGGTCCACGAGATAATGAGATTTTGTTTAATGGGATTAATAGAGAAAAGTTTTCTGAGATGCTCACTAGCCCTTGTTTAGTTTTAAATCTTTTATTATAAGGTCCGTCTTTGATACGTAAGCGTGTGTGTCAGGTCGCGCGTCGCTTGCAATTATTTGTTATTAAACACTTTATTGCTATCATATTCGAACTATTAGTATCTTCTATGAAGATTGCTTGTAAAGAATCAATATGATTTCCTCTTATGTCAGCATATCGTTGACATGTATAAATAGTGCCCTTTCCCATGTGAAAAAGTTATATCTAAGTTATATATAATGGACAAGAGAATGATATTTTTCATTTGTTTCATACATTTTTAGTGGAAAACTAATAAAAAATTATCTGTGCTTTGTCCGCTATATATAAATTGTCCATCTGCGTTTTCTTTGTGGCTGATATGAAATATTCCAACTGCTTTCTGAGATACCTATCACTAACCGCTACAAATGTTGATTCTGCCCCTGTATGCAAATGCTGCAAGAGCAACTCGTGAGATTTAAAAAATGATAGATTTCAATTCAAAGAGCTCTTTTCTGCGACACTTATGGGTGTTTTTAGTTCTTAATGATGTTTCAGTCTATTCGGATAAAAATGAAATTTGTGAGTGTTTTGAAAACCGTATTATGATGAATTCGCGTTAAAATGTTTATACGTTTACTTTGAGAATAAGTAAAGGTAATTAGCAGGTCCAAGTTTGACACATTGGGGTGTTTTCCACGTCACCCTTGCTGTAAATCTCCACAACAGGCCCTTTATAGTAACTCATTGTAACGTGCGCCGAAGAAAGGGTGCTTATTCTAAAAAAATCAAAATCGAGGTTTTTACACCTTTCAATAGTTTTTGAGTTTCTATTTTTAATGAAACCACCGAAAAAAAATCCGAGCGTCATTATTGCTAATAATTGAACTGTTAGGTACCCGAAAAATCGGCATTTCCCTTGAGAGCTCAAGATCCCGTGAAACACCGCCCACATTGAGCCGCGTATACGACGCCGCTATATGAATGAGAATGTAGTGTTAAGTGGAGAGGGGAGATTGCGGGAGTCATCCCTCTCTTCTAAAAGTCGCGTATAGCGGGTTGACATTGACCGCCCGCCCTGAAAAATTTCACTTTTCAGAGTAAGCCCCCTTTCTTCAGCGCACGTCACATATGGATACCCACATGAGGTTCTCACATGGGTACTTATGTTATTCCGAATGGATTCCTTCACAAAATGGCGTAGATCAATGGGGAAACAAAATTCGATTGGTACCTACGTAACAAACCTCATGGGAAATCAGATGTAAAATTTTAGGGAAACCTATATTTGAAATTTTATATTATTTCCTGAGTGAGCAACTTAAAGATTTTTCCTACGGAAAATAGAACATTTAATTTTGATATTTTAATTAAATACTATGAGCTGGATATATGCGTGTGGTGTAAAGCGGGACAACCGGTTTTCATTCACAGCAAGGAAGAGCAAATCATGAAATGCGAAGATTTCATGTGCCTAACTTTACCCTGCAGTATTTCCACCAATTTCTAAATCAGAAAAGGCTATATAATTTGGAAATTAAACATTACGTATGTCCCGCTTTACTAGATTTTTGTCTCCGCTTAGCCACATATTACAATATTAAAAAGAATATTGGTCTTATACTACACATTCTTGAAAGCCATGAAAATCGAATGCACAGATGCACCTGTTCTAGAAACCAACTACCCGGTTCATAAGCTATTTCAAGCCTAACCATATAAGAGCCCTCATAAAAAACAATAAAAACTCATATGAATTCCCGGCCCCATATCAAAATTGTTAGGGGGAGCTTGTCACTTTTTGTAGCTGTGAAATTCGGGCGCTGCTCTTGCCCAATTCGACCTGTCAGTATCTTCCCGGGATATTACTCGACGTTTATTGAATTTATAAAAAGTCGATACTTATTCCATTTAAATCGGATTATCTTTCCAATCCAGGAATATTGGCCTATCGTTCTGTTTCCCATATACAATATTGTCACCTCCTTTGGTGTTGCCCATACAACGCCTGCTATAACTGTGAATTCGACGTTAATCATTAATTGTGATATGTAAAATTAGTAATTGAATATATGTTTTCAACAATGTCGTAGACGCTGAAAAAAGAACCTATTTTACTGAAAGCTAAGTTAAATCTAATGATCTTCCAAGTACGTAGATCGACAACATGACAGTTCAGTAAACGTTACAATTACAGGCAACTAAATATGACTATCATTGATGGTTACCAGTACCGATTCTTAAGTGGCGCTGACCTGCGGATCAGCAGATTTTACCGATCCAATCGCTATTCTGCACAGTTCCTCAATGCTGCAATTACGAATTATCGTGTCACTTTAACGAATTATATAATGAGATATAACTTACGTTAACGGTATAGACTTATAGTTTAAACAGCAATTTAAATTGTGAAAAAGTATTGCTAAAAAATAATTAATAAATAAGCGCA
>NC_046660.1:140532266-140535437 GCF_010883055.1 Belonocnema kinseyi
TAAATTCCCTAATGTTTCAGACGCTAAATTGAAAGAAGGAGTCTTTGATGGACCACAGATTCGAATATTGACAAGAGATACTAATTTCGTGAGCCACATCACAAAAATTGAAATGGACGCTTGGGAAAGTTTTAAAGCAGTAAACGCAAATTTCATCGGTAACAAAGAAGTCCAGACTACGAGAATATTGTTGCGAAAATGATAAGAAACTACAAAAAGTTAGGTTGCTTGATGAATTAAAACTTCACTTTCTAGGTTCCCATCTGGATAAGTTTCCAGAAAATGTTGGTGATTTTAGTGAAGAACAAGGGGAACGTCTTCATCAAGACATAAAAGTGAGGGAACAACGGTATCAGGGTAGATGGGACGAGGTCATGATGGCTGATTTTTGCTGGATGTTGAAAAGGGAAACGAATGTAGGTCTTAAACGTAAGCGTAACACTTTGCATCGTTCCTTCGAAGAAAAAAGGACACGTTATAGCAGGCAGAAAATAGACTGAAGTAGGTCTATAAATCAATTTAATTACGATAAAAAGCAAGATAAAATGTAAACACGAAAGATAGTATAAATATATTCCTTAAGTCTAAGAAAAGCAGAGAGAAAAAAATTTTGAATAAAACTCTTATTCATTTGCATGTTTAAGTTACAGTTCTACATTTTAATTGATACAAACGTGGTTAGTACAATGAAATGAATTTTATTGTGTTACAACGGGAACACTTAAGTTAAGTTGTGTTGCGTTAAGCAAAATTTCGTTAGGTTCTGTTAAGTTAGATTCATTTGTAGGATAAGATCGAGTTCACCTATTAAATATAGCACACATTTAAGACTGAGAACCGTACGCTGACATAGCTACACGTGTGGTTGAGTTTCATTCGGTTAGGTTAGGTCCGGTTTTGTTAGGTTAGGATAGGTTAAACCTCTATGTAGGTTAAGCCGAAGCTGAATGAAATGGTACCACAAACAAAACGGAACAACACAATGAGTTTAATTGTGTTACGTGAAGTTAAGTTAGGTTAGATAAAAAATTTTTTAGGTCAGGATAGGTTTGACCTCTTTGCAGGTTAAGCCCAAGCTGATTCAAACGGTACCGCAAACACAACGGGACAACACAATCAGTTTAATTGTGTTTCGTGAGGTTAGGTTAGGTTAGATTTATTTGTAGGTTAGGCTCGAGTTGACCCATTCGATGTAACACACATTTGCTACTGGGAAAATATGCTTCAGAGCTTTACGTGTAGTTCAATAAATTTCTGTTAATTCAGTTTAGGCAAGGTCAGGTTCTGTTAGGTAAAGTTATGTTAAATAAGTTGATATCAGGCAAGGGTTGATCCTTCACAGTTGTCGACATGTTTTTGAGGTGAAAATTTGCATCACTGGCATTATTTTGAAATTTATTTGCCTCAGTGCATGATTTTTCGTCATTTTTTGAGGTTATGGCTCAACCATGACAAAGGACGAGCGGAGGTAGTCGGTCGATAGAATCTGAGGCGAATGTTTTGAGCGAAGACGAGCGATAAGAGCGTTACACGTGCGATCTACTCGCGTTCCAGTCGATTACGGATTCTTTAAACTCGTACTATTGTTTTCTTATTGTAATCCTTTTGACAAATGTTAACTGTTTATTCAAATAAATAGTGAACTGTTATTATTGATAATAGAGAGATCATCCAATCCCATAGACCTTAATTATCTCTGAAATTTACTTTAACAGATGTCAACGATTTAACTTTTATTTTAAAGATTTTAAAACTTTCAGAAGATTGCAAGGATTTTAAAGATGCAAATCAGATTTCTAAGCTTTCGAAAAATTTCAAAGATCTCACAAAGACGTCAAAGATTTCACAAATATTTTAAAGATTTTAAAACTTTCAGAAGATTTCAAGGATTTTAAAGATGTAAACCAGATTTTTAAGATTTCAGAAAATTTTAGAGATTTCAAATTTTCTTAGAAGATTTGAAAAGATTTCACAAATATTTAAAATATTTTATCAAAATTAAATGACGATTCTAAAAGAATAAAAGAATTTCAAAGATTTCAAAAAATGTCATAAAGCTTTCAAAAAACTGTACAAAGATTAAAAAGCTTTTACAAAAATTTTAAAAGATTGCACGAAGATTTTGAAGAATATTCAGGAATTCACCAAAATTTCAAAAGATTCCAAAAATTTCAAAGACTTCAAAGATTTAAAAATATTCTCAAAGATGTTACAAAGTATTTCCTAAAAATGCAACAATTCAAGTTAAATTGAAAAGTATTTTAACCAGTTTAAAATAACTTTAGAAATAAAAAAATTTAATTATTTTAGTAAAATTTAAGTGAATTTAAACAAAATTTAAGAAAAATGAAAAATTATTTAGTGTCAAATTGTTGTATAGGACGAATAGTCGCGCCAAACACTCTGTACGAATATTGCCCACTTTCACATTGACACTTTTTTCTAAATAATTCTGAAAAAAATGATATTCAGAAAGCAAGTTCCAACTAGCAGATCATTATAACAAGGAAAATCTACTTATCTGGCATCTTCAAGTTCATTTCTGGCAGACGAAGAGTTGAAAGGTCGAAAAACATGATTGGGGGTTTCATATTTTCTTTTATAAGAATCTAAAAAGCTTCCGATTTTGTCTAAATGTTCCAACTTTCGACTTCGTCGAGAAAATACAGAGCTGTTACGACTGATTCGTGATTTGTTCACTTTTTCGGAATATTGTGTCTTTAAATAAGCACTTGGAAACTGTCAAAACAAGCACACGACACATGATTTGTTTTGTATTGTCATTGAAAACTGTTTTGAACCATAACCTCTAAAATAAAACAAGATAATTTTTATCGCGAAAATATACGAGATCGTCTCCAAATGAGTAAATTAAATTCTTAGTTCATACATCCGCAACATTTAACAAATTTAATTTTCCTCTCATTGTTATTTTTAATTCGTTTAACAATGAACAACATTAAATACGGGAATTCAAATTTCGTTTACAACTTGGTCCATTGTATCACTGCACCTATGTCAATTCATCATGGCGGCCGACCAATAAAATGCGAGAATTCAAAAATGGCTGTTGTGCAAATATGTTTTTCCAAACTCCGGTGTATTACGGGTTGCAAAATAAGACAATTTCTTATACACGCAACAACCCTATGACTACAATAATCTTGTCCT
>NC_046660.1:140535537-140557257 GCF_010883055.1 Belonocnema kinseyi
GCGGTTACGAAACTCCAGACATTTACTGCTATTAATGTCAAAATATGAAAGTACGCAAGAACAGGGTTGCCAGCGTAATCGGTTAGGTTAGGTCAGGTTTTGATAGGTTAGGATAAGTTAAACCTCTAAGTAGGTTAAGCCGAAGCTAAGTGAAACGGTACCGCAAACACAACAGGACAACACAATCAGTTCAATTGTGTTTCATGAGGTTAGGTTAGGTTAGGCTAGGTTAGATTAATTTCTAGGTTAGGCTAGGTTAGATTTATTTCTAGGTTAGGCTCGAGTTGACCCATTCGATGTAGCACACATTTGCTACTGGGAAATAGAGTAACGCCTGGCATTCAGTTTTGATATCGAACGGAATATTTATCAAGAATGAACGTAAACGTGACACCGCCCAAACAATTGCAAGCAGCTCTAATTTGCTAGAATGGTATCACCTCTCGGGTTCGCTCGTACGACCGCTTATATCATAGACCGGGTGATATTTCTTGCCTGAAGATTTCTGAAAAAGCATAGCCGTTAAGCCTTTCGCGCTCGCATCTGTGTGAAGTTCGGTGAGAGCTTTTGGATTGGAAATCTCTAAAACCGGTTTACTCGACAAAATCTGTTTTAACATATTAAAAGCTTGATCTCTCCCCCCCCCCCCCCCCCCCCTCTCTCTCTCTCTCTACATTCCACTGAAAAGGTTCATTATCGCGCAACAAAGCATGTAACCTAGAAATCTTCCTAGAAATCTTCCTAGAAATCTTCGAAGCTCGTGTGCATCAGACGGGATCGGAAAATCTATAATTCCCCTTATCATTGAATCACTCGGCTCGATTTCACCCTTTGAAAACATAAATCCTAAATATTTTACACTTTTTTGAAGAAAAGAACATTTAGACAGATTAATCGTGAGATTCGCATTTTTCAATGCTTTAAGGAATAAGATAAGTTTTTCTCTCAGATCTGGCTAATCTAATCCACCTATCAAGATGTCATCTAGATAAAAAAGAACACAATGTTCTCTAAGTGGTTCAAGAACTTTTGACATAATTTTGAAAAATAAAATGGAGGATTCATAAAACCGAATATCATACACGTAAATTCCCCTGAATCGACTGGGGTAATAAAAGCAGTTTTATGACGATCCTTCTCCGCAATCGAGGCCTGTAAATAACCATTCGCAAGATCTAGTGTAATAAATAATTCCGTCCCGTGCAACAATGCTAAGTGATCATCTAAATTCGGCAACAGAAAGTGAATTAGTTCCGTCTGGCTATTTAATTTACGCGTGTCTACGACCATTCGTGGCTCGCCATTCGCTCTTTTAACCAATCAAACTGGACTCACGTAAGAAGAATTTGTCTCGGTGGCAATCCCTTCTTCTTTTAATTATTTAATTATATTTTTCAGCGTTTGGCGCTCTTTTATACTAGCGGAATAAGCTTTGCTACTTACCGGCTTACTACCGTGTTTTCTCGTTATTCGCATTTCAATCAGATCCGTACATCCTAATTCGGAAATATTTTTCGATACAGTTTCGCGACTCATTTATCACACTTACAAGGTCCTCTAAATCTTCTTTGATACTGTAATTTC
Organism: Belonocnema kinseyi; assembly: GCF_010883055.1. NCBI lineage: Eukaryota > Metazoa > Arthropoda > Insecta > Hymenoptera > Cynipidae > Belonocnema > Belonocnema kinseyi. The sequence goes on from NC_046660.1 coordinate 140,537,122, forward strand.
CGATGTGAAGTTCTTCTAACTTGATTGGTTTTCTGCAAACAGCTGACTATGTAGTGGGGACCTCCGATAATTCACGTGTTTCGATTCTGCTACCTTCGATAATTTCCTTTTTGTAGTTATTGAAATTCAAAATTAAGAGTACATGAACGTTTCCCGCACTTCTCACCCTGATGAAATTTATAGAATGTGCTGGAAGTTTCACACCCTTGTGGTAAATCACTCGTGGATGGTGAGTGTAGGTGCGACCGATAATCACATCTAACGCTTGTGCGTCATCGGGCACTACACGAAAACCAACTTTTTCGAGAAACACGTCATCCACTGAGACATCCAAATACACGATTCCGAGCGAATTGGTTCGTCAACTAAAGCTTTCTTAATATACTTTTGAATCGTTGGATCGCGATCAAGACTGATCAAATTCACTTCCGATTTCTTATTCGCAGGCAAGACAGTGCAGTGAATCTGCATGTGCCCGCTGCCGTTGCACTTTAAAGATTTTAATTCCCTGCGCGGCTCTGGACAGTCTTTCGATATATAACCGAATTTCGAGCAATTATAGCACTTTAATTCTCCCGATAAACTTTTCAACGATGGACGACGATCAGGATTACGTCTCTCAGACTCTAACTTTTTATCCTCCACAGGTTTTCATCAGTCCGTCTCGAACTTTTTTCCTTCTGCTGGTTTCTGCGAGGACGAATTAGCACTCTGATTCTTTTTAGGAGTGGTCGATTCCTTTTGACTTCGAATTCGTTCAGTCCTTTGGTTGGTCAGGCGTTCTAAATCGGTTAGATCGTGTAGCATGTCATCAACATTATGATGGTCTTTCGAAGCTAAACACGCACACAAATCCCGGGGCCACAAGCCGACCAATACTTGCTCCTTCGTGTCCTTAAAGTTCAATTTAACGTCGTCGCATAATTTTACTTTTTCGTCAAAATACGCTGTAGTGCTTTCGTCTTTACGTTGTGAACGCTCGGCCATTTTCTTCCATTTTGCAGCAGTGCTTTCTGCTGTTAAACATGTTTTTCGAAAAACTGTTTGGAACTCATTCCAGGATTTTACTTTTTTGGAATGGACTTTGAACCAGTAATATGCTGCTCCTTGAAGATGTGATCTCGCAGTCTCCACAGTAAAACTTTCGGGCCAGCTGTGAAGTTCCTTTATACTCTTGATATTCTCAAGCTATTCTCGAGCCGATATACTTCCCTCTCCACCCGTAAAGTCAACGATATTTTGACTTTGATCAGGCATAATGTGGTAAGACGGCATCACCGAAGCACTACTAGGTCCGGGAGTGTTCGCATTTATATTAGCATCAGCGAAACCTTTCAACACGTTCAACATCAAAACTTCTCGTTCGCGACTCTCTCTCAGAAACAAATTTATTACATCCATCGGTTTATATTCAGCGTTTTTAAAATTCTCATCGTTCGTCTTTTTAGCGCTGATTTTTGCACCAAGTTGCGAGTTTTGTTGCTTTCTAGGTGCTTCGTGAAGGTCAATATCTACTACAGTTTTGTCTGTCGCATCTTCTTCATCTGGAGTCGAAGATCTATCCTGCCCACCCGCATTCGCGCCCCAATAATCTTGAATCTCACCTTCTTCGTTGTTGAGAAATCTACGAAAGCTCCCCTCATGTTCCCTCTCACTGTGATCCGACATAGTCTCTTATTCACTTTTCACACCGCAAAATTTAATTTCCACTTATTGTCCTACTTTGTTTTTCGATCCAAAAGTTTCAACTCACGAACATTCCACGATTCCTTATCCCGTACTTTCGTAACCGACCGAACAATCGACTCATCCACAGGCCCTTTTATATTGGACTCGTACACTGACGCTTCATTAATGGACTCGTCTATACACGCAAGAAGACCGATTATAATTTTCAAGAATCCACTTTGATACTTTAAAATCTAAGCTGAGATCATCCCACTTCTGATATGTTAAAGTAAATTTTAGAGATAATTAAAGTCCATGGGATTAGATGATCTCTATTATAAATAATAACAGTTCACTTTATAAAAATATGAAAGTATAGTTTATTTGAATAAACAGTTAACATTTCTCGAAAGGATTTCAATAAGAAAACAATAGTACACGTTTAAAGAATCCGAAATCGACCGGAACGCGAGTAAATCGCACATGTAATAAGAGATAAATAAGTAATGTATGTAAGTACATGTAATAAGAGATAAATTTAAATCCTTAACACATCTTTGTGAAATCTATTGAAATTTCATAAATAAATTCAAAATCGTTTAAAATCTTTGAAATGTTTAGAAATATTTGAAATATTTGTGAAACTTTTTGAAATCTTTTAAAATTTGGCTAAAATATTTGTAATCCTTGAAATCTTTTTCAAATTTTTCTTAATAATGGTGAAATGTTCGAAATATTTGTAAAATCTTTGAACTTTTTGTGCAACCTTTTGAAAGCTTTATGAAATTTTATGAAATCTGTGTAAAAACTTTTGTGTTCGTTTGAAATCATTGAAATCTTCTCAAATTCCTCGAAACCTTTTTAATTTTGGTAAATTCTTGAAATCCTTTAAAATTCTTATACCATCTTTGAAATACTTGAGAAATCTTTTCTACATCTTTCGTATTTATTTGAAATAGCTGGAATATTTTGAACTTTTGTGAAATATTTTGAAATTAAAAAAAATAGAACTCGTTTCAAATCTCGGAAATGTTTTGAAATTTTTCAAATCTTAAAATCCTTATAGATTTGTTTGAAATCACTGAAATATTGGTAAAATCTTTTAAAATATTCGAAATTTTTTTTATTGATTTAAAACCTTTAAAATGTTTTGAAATCTTTAAAATTCTTTTATTCTTTTAGAATCTTCATGTAATTTTTACTAAATCTTTTAAATATTTGTGAAACATTTTTTAATCTTCTAAAAAAATGTGAAATCTTTGAAATTCTCTGAAATGTTAGAAAAATCTGAGTTACATTTTTAAAATCCTTGACATCTTCTGAAAGTTTTACAATCTATCAAATATTTGTAAAATCTTTGACATCTTTTCGAAATCTATTGAAATTTTCTAAACAAATTTGTAATCGTTTAAAATCTTTGAAATGCTTTGAAATCTTTAAAATTCTTTTATTTTTTTAGAATCTGCATGTAATTTTCATGAAATCTTTGTGAAATCTTTTTAAATCTTCTAAAAAAATGTCAAATATTTGAGATTTTCTGATATCTTAGAATGCTGATTTACGTATTTAAAATTCTTGAAATCTTCTGAAAGTTTTAAAATCTTTAAAATATTTGTAAAATCTTTGACATCTTTGTGAAATATTTGAAATTTTCTGAAATCTTAGAAATCTGATTTATATCTTTAAAATTCTTGAAATCTTCTAAAAGTTTTAAAATCTTTAAAATTATTGTAAGATCTTCGACACCTTTGTAAAATTTATTGAAATTTTCTAAAAAAAATTTAAATCGTTTAAAATCTTAGAAATGTTTTGAAATTCTTATATTTTTTAAAAATCTTCATGTGATTTTCATGAAATCTTTCAAATATTTTCGAAATATTTTTAAATCTTTTAAGAAAATTTGAAATCTTTGAAATTTTCTGAAATCTTAAAAATCTGATTTACATCTTCAAAATTCTTGAAATATTCTGAGAGCTTTAAAATCTTTAAAATCTTTGTAAAATCTTTGACATTTTTGTGAAATCTATTGAAATTTTCTAAACAAATTTAAAATCGATCAAAATATTTGAAATGTTTTGAAATCTTTGAAATATACATTTTGAAATCTTTGGAAATTTGGTTAAAATATTTGGAGGCCTTGAAATCGTTTCATTCAATTTTGGTTTTTGGTCAAAAATCTAACCAATTCTTTTTTAATTCATCTTTGTTAACTTTTCAGTTTTAAGATTTACAAAAATGAAGAAGGTTTCGAAGAATTTGAGAAGATTTCAATGATTTCAAATGAACACAAAAGTTTTTACCAAGATATCAAAAAATTTTCAAAAAACTATACAAAGATCTCAAAGTATTTACAAAATTTTTTAAGATTTCAAAAGATTGCACAAAGAGTTCAAAGATTTTACAAAGATTTCGAACATTTCACCAATATTTAGAAACGTTTTTAAAAGATTTGAAGTATTACAATTATTTTAACCAAATTTTAAAAGATTTCAAAAAGTTTCACCAATATTTCAAATATTTGAAAACATTTCAAAGATTTTAAACGATTTCAAATTTGTTTATGAAATTTCAATAGATTTCACAAAGATGTCAACGATTTAACTTATATTTTAAAGATTTTAAAACTTTTAGAAGATTTCAAGGATTTTAATGATGTAAATCAGATTTCTAAGCTTTCACAAAATTTTAAAGATTTCAGAAAAATTTTAAAGATTTTAAAACTTTCCGACGATTTCAAGGATTTTAAAGATGTTAAATCAGATTTCTAAGATTTCAGAGAATTTCAAAGATTTCAAAGTTTCTTAGAAGATATAAAAAGATTTTATGAAAATTACAAGAAGAAAGTTACAATAGATTTCACAAAGATTGAAATATTTCAAAAGATTGCACAAAGATTTTGAAGAAAATTCAAGAATTTACAAAAAATTCGAAACTTCACAAAGATTTCAAAAAATTCAAGGATTTCAAAGATTTAAAAATATTCTCAAAGACGTCACAAAGACGACTTATGTTTGCATTAATTTTTTTAAAATCTCTAAAATTTTCAACCAAGGCAATTAATTAACTATCAAAAAGAACGAATTTTCAACAAACTATATCAATTTTAAACCAAATAGTTGAATTTATAAACTCAAGAAATATATCGATAACCAAAATTAAATAAATTTCCATTAGAAAATTCATTAACTTTGAATAGGAAATAAAAATCTTTAACATAAATTTGAATTTTCTACCACATTGTTGAACTTCAAAGAAAAATAGACAACTATACAGTGTAATTTTTGTTTGAAAAAAAATAATTAAAAATTAATTTTTAAGATGAGGGTCAAACTATCAACCAAGCAGTCGAATTTTCAATAATAAATAGGTATTTCTTAAAAATGCAACAATTCAAGTTAAATCCAAAAAAATTTTAACCAGTTTGAAATAACTTTAAAAATAAAAAATAAAGTCATTGATTTTAGTAAAATTTAAGTGAATTTAAAAAAAATTTAAGAAAAATGAGAGCGCTTCGATGCAACGAGGTGAATTAAAAACAATTGAGGATAAACTAATAGAAATTAAAGTTGAATTCCAAATCTAATTTCAAATCTCTTGAAATCTTTCAAACTCTGCGAAATACCTCACTTCTCTTGAACAAATTCCTTAAAATCGACTGAAATATTATTGCATCTACTGAAATTCTATGAAAATAAATCACTAAAATAAAATTAGTCATCAAAAATTGCGTTTGAAAGGGGGCTTCCAATGGCCACATGAGTCATAAAGTTGTCCTATAAATACCGCAGAACATTTTTGGCCTCCCCCTACCCCCACAAATATGCAGCTTAGGTGCTCCGAAAAATTGTTTAGTGTCAAATTTTTTTATAGGACGAATAGTCCCGCCAAACACTCTGCACGAATATAGCCCACTTTCACATTGACACTTTTTTCTAAATAATTCTGAAAAAAAATGTTATTCAGAGAGCAAATTCCAACTAGCAGATCCTTATAAAAAGAAAAATCTACTTATCTGGCATCTTCAAGTTGTTAAAATCTTCCAACTTTCGACTTCGTCGAGAAAATACAGGACTGTTACGAATGATTCGTTATTTGTTCACTTTTTCTGCATATTGTGTCTTTAAATAAGCACTTGGAAACTGTCAAAACAAGCACACGACACATGATTTGTTTTGTACTGTCATTGAAAACTGTTATGAACCATAACCTCGCAAACAAAGCAAGATAATTTTCATCGCGAAAATATACGAGATCGTCTCCAAATGAGTAAATTCAATTCTTATTTCACACATCCGCAACATTTTACAAATTTAATTTTCCTCTAATTGTTATTTTTAATTTGTTTAACAATGAACAACATTAAATACGGGAATTCAAATTTCGTTTACAGCTTAGTCCATCGTATCACTGCACCTATGTAATTATAATTAATCAGTGTTTGCAAGGTACAACGCTTATAATACAATTAAAATTTCGCACGCAAGGGGGGGGGGGGGGGGGGGGGGGGTACGAACACATAAACCTAAGCACGCAAGTCAACTGTCTTAACCACTAGACTTTATACGAGTTGCGATCTGTAAAATAATTTCGAAATGCATTTGTAACTGAGGTGACGACCTTGGGAATGACTTCTGAATAGGTGCCCATATCATCGCGGCACCCAACGAAAGCTCTTGGATTTACGTTATATCCATAGAAGTCAACTGAAACAATTAGAGAAAACAAAAACGTCCTGCTCCAATAATCTCCCAAGTATACGCGAACTGTGAAGTTGTGCGGTTTAAAATTTTGTTCATTTTTATAAAACCTCTTCCTTGCTAAGTGGGAATATTGTCTAATGGGACGACTGCCACAAAAATATCAACAAGAAATGTTTTCTACGTGAGGCAATCCATCCATTGCCTATTGCTCCGTGAATTCACTCGGTGGTCCGCGCGGATAGGTTGCTTTGCTTCGACTTTAGGATCGTGCTAAGCAAACAAAAAGCAGATTGGTAGCATCCAACGATCCTTCGGTAATGACCACTGCACCACTATTTTAATATCGGTTCATTGGATTTTAAATTTCTTACAGTATGTATTACCAGAGAATAGATGTTTATTTTACTAAAGGATAACCATTAAATTAACCTTAATTTCATTGTGATATTTACGAAATGCTAAGTGATTTTGACATTTTCACCCCTTATTATGAGCAGTTTATACTGTTACGGTTACAAGAAACTATCTACATTTCTCGATAAGTAAATATTACATTTCTTTTTTTCTGCGCGTAGGCTCATTTACTCTCTACCTAATGGGTTGCAAAGATATTCTTTAGTACGTTTATGTAGATGCTCCGAAGCATTAGTACACTGTAAAAAAATGCTGTGCTATTTTACATCGTAATACGTTGGAAGCTAATGAACCCATATAATATGTAGTGAAGTTACAAGAGTCTGCATTAATAAACGAGACTCTTGCGTAAAAAAACGACTCTGAAAAAAACACACTGCGTGTAAATTCACAGCCACGTGCGTGGAAAAACTTTGTGCTTGTCAATTGACAAGAAAAACGTGAGATGTCCACTGCAAAGCCAGTGATACTGCTTGTAGAAAACTTAATTATTTTTTCATTATAAGATAGGCGCTGATTAATATCAGGAAGTTTCCCGTAACTTTAGCCCTGAACGAGTCTTACGAAAAATTCCGTAACATCGAACGGACCATTTCATATAATGAGGAATATCTTGTAAACAAATGGAGGTAAAATAACCGAACATTCATTTGTTTTCCGGTCTAGGCCTAGCCATCAGTGGAAATAACATACTCCATGTAATTTCCCTCTCCATCAAGCACTTCTACATTCCGCCGATTTACGTCACACAGAAAAATAGTAAATACGCTGTTATTTGTAAATTCACAGTCTCATGTAAATACAATTCTGTAGGTATCTTTACAACTTATTAAATAGGTCAAATAGTTTCCAATGTAACAAGATGCTATTTTACATATCGACTGTCAAATTACAGCGGTCACGGTTTTATTACTATGTTCCTTTCAGTTTAATTATACCAAAATGTTAATTAGTATTGAGGTCCCGTCAATTTACTGCTTTACTCGCAGTCAAGTTCTGAATTTCCGATACGTTAAATTACGGTCGAATGTGATTTTCAACATAACATTTTTACAGTGTATCTTCTGTGAGAACGACTGATTGACATGAATCAATATGATTTCCTCTTGTACCAGCATATCTGTGAAATATGCGACTCATACAGGTGTTTTCAGATTTTAGGACAGTGTTGTATATTCGGTTTGAAATTACAAATCGAAATTGATTTTCGGAGGTTAGAATTTGTAACAGGATGTGTATTTTGAATGCCACATTATGATGATTTTGCGTTAAAATGCTTATGCGCTTACAATACGCTCAACAATTGCCTCAAATTATTTTTCTTGACTTTATTAAAATGAAAAATAATATTTTGTCTTGGAATTAATAAAGAAATCCGTACCCTAACGAAAGAAAAGAAGGTCATAGAAGACAACAGAGCATGCAAAATAATTTAGATATAGATATTCACTAAACCCTGTAAAAAACTAAATAATAAAAAACATAACCTTTCTCGGCGTTTAGTTATAAGTAATGTCAATTACTCGAAAAATGAATCTTAAATATGTTTCTTAATTCATGTAACTAGAGCAACAAAAAAATACCTATCGTAAAACCACCCGAGCTTCACAATCAGAATAAATTGAAAAATAAGTTAGCGAAGTGTATTCCACTTAAATATAATCTAAGGAACCTTTCTTTTCTTGGGAAAAAGATGTTACAAGTCAGCCAAGTAGCAATCAAATTCTGACCCTCGATTTTTGCTGGACGTAGATATTAGATTTGATGTGTTGTCATTTGTAAGAAATAAGCAAAGTAGAAAATCTCTTGCAATGAGATCCGATGGAAAGTTGTATGTCCCACGAGCAAACACGTCGAACGGGGAATCCACTTTTTCATAAGCTGCTCCGAGCCTCTTGAATAGCTTAAAAACCTCGCTGACTTCTTACTCCATCTCCACTACAAGAAAAGGAGTGACTGAACGCCTTCGCATGGCAACATGATTTGTCTATTCGACAAAATTGCGATTATCTCGAAAACTATGTATTTAAGCCCTCATTTTTAAGTTTCGTTCACTCATAGTTGAATTTAGATCAAGAGGGTTAGGGTTGAAAGCAGCTTTAAACTGTACCTCGCCCTTTAAGTTCTTACATTATCTCTGACTTCTATGTACATATCCGTCTTCTTCCGACGCAGATCTAACATGAATAATATCAAGTCTCTTTCTTTGCGAGTCTATATAACCTCATCCCATATTGATGGTTTTAATGTCTCGAAGTGCAAGGATGGATAATTTTAGTAACATGGTTTATCAGCTCTCTGGTTCTATTTCCTGTTTTATATTGAGTCAATGGACAATAGTCTTCTACTAGTGCACGCAGATCATTTATGATATTAATCTTGGACAGAGAATGCCTTTTTGTTGGTTCTACATGTCTGAACTCTATTGAAGTGTCACCAAAATTCCTTTCAAGAGGCTTTCGTTTTTCTGGGATTTCGTTGTTCACATCATCGTTATTGCCTATGCCTATAGCTTCAAGCAGGTCTTCGATGTTTACATCTTCAAAGGAAAGTTCATCAATAGGAAGCCGCTGTTCCACTTGCATTTTGATAGCAGCTATTTCGGCAGCCAAAAGCAATCTGTTTACAGATATTATGCGCTTTTTATCTGCCAGATTCTGGTCATTTATTCTTGTGTCTATCTGTGGGTACTTAAGTAAGAAGAGTAGATGATGTTCTCCCCTTACACTTTGCCCACTTTTCTCTGGCCAAAAATAAAGGCGCATAACATTCTGTTCATATGGTATGTCTATTTCAATCGCCTTTTTGGTTGCCGAAACTATGCTTGAGCATCTGATTGTATAAGGCCATCCACCTCTGAAAGTTGTGGTGGTGTTGGATCATCAACAGGTTGAGGAAGAACATCCAATTGCCCCTGCTTGACAGTGTGACGCGGCTTCATGTAACTGTTGTTCATTGCCGTCGTTTTTCCACGCGAAATGAACCTGTTTAATCTCCATTGCTCGGTCTTCTGTGGCGTATAAATTAGTCCTGATATCCTTCACCTTAACGATAAGATCGCTTAGTGCGACTTCCTTTATATTAGGATACTTTTCAGCAAATTTCGTCCTTAAATTGTAACCTTTTTCCATTCTCGTTTTAAACTTCGCATTTTCGTAGTATATACGCACAAATTTCTATTTTATTAAGATCCAGGGGCATAATGACGATCTTCGGAAAGCGCCAAGCTTTTCAAAATCTTGAAAATACTCTCCATTATTATTTATGGGTTTTGGTTTTCTTCTTACTCCCTTTCCTCTTCGTTCTCTGCCTGTCTGGCATGGAAAACCCTGTCAGTATTTCAAGCCCTAACGAAATAGGTAGTTTTTAAAATAATGAATAATTAAATTAAAGGAAAATGCTGTTAATTTTAAGGTAATTACTTTCTGCTTTTTATTTTTTTATAACAAGGTTCATCCATTTTAATCTTACAAGTTAACATTTCTGAATGTAAATATTTAAAAATAATCTAGGAACCCAAAATTGTGAAAAATTTATAAAAACAATTAATCTGATGAAAGCGTGTCAAAATCAATTTATAAAACCATTATAAAAAATTACATTGCGTAATTAGAAAACGAATTACATACACACATAAGGAAGGGTGGTTACCTGGTCTATAAATCTGTGGATTATGTACTGTTGGGTAAACGAACATATTCTCAGAATTCTCAGAGAATCAAAGTAGATAACTTTTAAAGTTGGGATAGTTGACTAATAATGCCCCTTATATGGGTTTTTGTTTTATTATGTATATCTTTTTAAAGTACATTTTTGAAGATAGTTTTCATTTTATTTATAACGGCGCTTGATGGGCCTTGTTTAGAAATACTCAACTTTGACTCCATCACGAAAGACACTAAAAATTTCTCGCATACTGTCATTTCTTGATTCGATTTTGTATCTTACACTTATTCGGCAAGCTGATAAACTCACATTGCAAAATTCAATGAGTGACAGGTTTCGAAGCTTTTCGTAACATACCGGCCCCCTCGAGTGTAATAACAGCTCGACAAAAATTAAAGTTTAATTTTTATCTAGTATAAAAATAAAATAAATGCGCGTGGTTCTAAGTCAGATGGTGTGGGATAATCCTAGCGATAATCGAGTCATTTTAAAGACTGCAATTCTATCCACGGTGGGCCTTGCCACCATAAAGGGTGCTTTAGAATTTTTGCCTACGAGAGTCTCCTCGTAGCACAGTCGGCCAGATTATCCTTGGTAGAGATATATCACTATTTGACAATCAGTGTGATAAGGAGTGGGAACATTTTCAAGCGATATTGTATCCATGGGGAATTTGAGTACCTTAGCAAGTAAGGCTGCCTCACATAATTCTAAACGTAGAATTGACAAGTATTTACATGGGTCCACTTTAGATTTACCCATTATTAAGCAAACGTGAGCATTATTCAAATCTTCACTGAGGATTCTAAGATAAACAGAAGCGAAGTAAGATTTAAAATAAGCATCAGCAAATCCGTAAAGATCGTAATTTAGATTTTCTTACAGTTGACCAGTCCATCTAGGAACTTTTAGAGATTCCAATTTCTCAAAAATATGGTGATATTTAAGCCACTGAATCCGACGGTCATTGGGCAACTTCTCACCCAATGAAGCTTCCGTAGCTAAAACTCCTGCACCAATAACTTAGCCACTAGCATTACAAGACTTAACCAACCTATTGGACCATATAATTTAGCTATTAAGAAAAGAAAGATTCTGTTAGTCAATGGAAATTCTATAGCCTTGCGTTCGCTCAGTTATTATTTTAAAAATTTGAAAAAGTACATAAGAGTTTATCCACTATGAAGACTTACTCTCTAGTATTAAATGGTCAAAACTCGAAAATATGTTATTTTGGACCACCCTAATATATGTACATATATAGTAGCATGATCCCTGTCAGAGGAGGCTTTATGGCGCGTACCCATACTCCATGGTGCCAGAAACTTATCATCTATCTGTTGGAAAGCTTAGAGGTTCATCCACACATAGTGAGCTGCATAGAGAGATTCATGCCTATTCGGAAAACTACATTTACTATCTGATCTGGAAAATATCGAGTGACAACGAACGACGTCACCTACCGTAGCAGCGTCTTTCAGGGCGACACCATGAGTCCTCTGCTTTTTTACTTCACACTTCTGCCTCTATCTCTCGCACTAAGAAACTGTTCTGGATACCTCTGTTACAATACTAAACATCGTGTGCATAAGGTCACTCATGTATTTAGTATGGATGACCTAAACATCTATGCTTTTGCTAAAAGCAAACTTCAGAGCTTCAAATTTCGTCAGGCAGTACACAGGAAAGAATGGTATGGACTTTAAATTAGACAAGTGTCCCAAAATTCGTCTGAAGAAAGAAATGGTTCCTGGCGTTGCCGAGGACCCTGAGCTTGTGGATATTAGTGTTATTAGACACTTTGACACTGGAGAGACCTATACATACCTGGACGTGTGTTGAGTTTTGGGTAAAGCTTTGAAAGATTCCGACAGGTGCTACCACCATTCGGTTTTCGATCTAGCTATCGATATTGCTAATGCGTACTTTAGTTCAGTGTTTTGTTGAATATCGTCCCATGCGAATCACAATAGTCGTTCTGTTTTGTATTACATTGTGAAGCGTTGTCGAAGGTTTTAATAAACCACTGTATGTGTAACAGAGTTATCAAAGTGTTATTGTGTTGAAGACCTATCCCAAGTTCTATATATTAAGTTATAATTGAAAAAGGTTATAGTTCACAGCACGCTTCCACTGCGCGGAGATCTGCGAACTTGGGAAAGCGTAAAAGGGTTGTTCACTAAAGTGCAAACATTGTGGAGGACTGAAGAGGTAAGTTTTTGAAATTTTCATTTGATGTGAGACAAAGAGCCTGTCGGGACAAGCGCGTGTTTCCTTGCACATTTTAGTGAGAGCAGCGAGACCGTCGCATAAATTTTATGACTTCGCAGCCGCTGCGCGGGGCGGACTTCACATCCGAAGTACAGTAGAAAAGGGAGACTGGAAGAGTGAATCATTTCTTAAAATTCACTCTTTGGCGGAAAAATTTTTTTCAATGTCTACGTTCTTGATGAAATAATTACTATTCTTAGATATATGGAATATTATGAATTAATTATTTATAATAGTTGTACATATTGGGTGTTATGAAATTATTATTATTCATGGATATACTGAGTATCATGAAGTTTAATTATTGTTCATAGATGCATTGAGTAATATGAATATAATTATTTGAAGTTATAGAAACACAGAAGTTAATGAGTTATTGATGTTTGAAATTAAAGGCATATATTAGAAAGTGGTGTGCGCATACGTGTGGCTCGGCGGGAGCGTTTGGTCTCTTGTTTCAAGATTTATGGGACGCTGTGCAGCTTATATGTTTTAGAAGCACAAAACACGGCACTATACGTTTTGACTGATGCCTGGAATGGACGTTGATGTAGATGAAAATTTGTAATGACATGCAATTTTTTATCTGGAAGAGCACTTGATGAAATAATTTTATGATACATTTTTAACTAAAAAGCGTGTTTTAGAAATCCTGGATGAGCATGGCGGAAACAACGTCCATCGAAGAATTAACACAAGCTCTCGTTGATTATGAGCGTGATGGAAACCATTCAACAGAAGAAGACGAGACTAATGACTGCAAAGTTTTTGAGATTTAAATTAAGATGAAAATAATATGAATAACGAAGTGAATGGAAGTAAGAAATTTATTCATATTTTTTAATTATTTTTTTTATGTTTAGAAGGAGCTTCGTTAGGGATGTTTTTCTTTCGAAGCTAAATCAAACTTATGAGTTTGTTGATGCGTGTGAAATATAGAAGTAGATGATAGACGTGGGGATTTTGAGACGATAGATGATTAGATGATTAGGCATATATAGAAAGTAACACAGGCATTAATCTAGAGTTTTACTTCACAGCAGAGACGAACGAACTTAATTGAAACCCAGTTCTTGAGAACAATTTAAAGTTATATACAATATTATTTTAGAGGCCTGATACCAGTGGTTTTTTATCTTTGTACGGCAAAGGTCTCTGTATTGTACGGTGAATAAGTAGAAGAACTACTATACCATAATGAATTTTTATTACGCGAAATTAATTGAAAACGCGAGAAAAAAATTTTTTAAAAATAAATTCTAAAAAATTCGCTGCGGGCTGGGTTTGAACCAACAACCTCCTCATTACATGTGAGGGGCACTACCAATTTCGCCACCGCAGCACCAACAGTGAAAATTGTAGAACTTGTGTTTGCTTAATTTCGATCGAAATTATTTTTCATAGATGTTATTATTTTAAGGCAAGTTGTTAAATTCAAGTTTGAAACAGAGTTATAGAAACAGAGTTTCGGTTAAACTGGTTAATTAGGTAGAATATTATTTTTGACGCCTGATACCAGTGGTTTTTTTATCTTTGTATGACAGAGGTCTATGTATTGTACGGTTGATAAGTAGAAGAACTACTACACCATAATCAATTTTTATTACGCGAAATTAATTGGAAACGCGAGAAAAATAAGATCTAATAAATTCACTACGGGCTGGGTTTGAACCAACAACTCCTCATTACATGTGAGGGGCGCTACCAATTGCGCCACCGCAGCACCAACAGTGAAAATTGTAGAACTTGGATTTGCTTAATTTCGATCGAAATTATTTTTCATAGATGTTATTATTTTAAGGCCAGTTGCTAAATTCAAGTTTGAAACAGAGTTTCGGGGCAATTGGTAGCGCTCCTCACATGTAATGAGGAGGTTGTTGGTTCAAACCCAGCCCGCAGTGAATTTTTTAGAACTTATTTTTCTCGCATTTTCAATTATTTTCGCTTAATAAAAATTGATTATGGTATAGTAGTTCTTCTACTTATCAACCGTACAATACAGAGACCTCTGTCGTACAAAGATAAAAAACAAATAATTTAGAAGCTGAGAAACTCAGATTGCAGAGTTTAGGAATTATTAAAGTCAAAGGTGGTTAGGGTAAGATTTCATATGAAGGTAAGCGAAAAAGCTTGTCTGAAATAGAAGCAGATGTGATTGGCTCGAAGGATGCATTTTCGAATGGGAACACCGTGAATTTAAAGATGGATGCAGGTCAAGCGGATGAAGCCAGAGAAAAGAAGGAAAAGAGGCTGATGGACAAAATATGCAGACTTTAAAAATGACCATCAAAGAAGAATTTGTTACTGCAAAGGTGAACATTAAGAGAGAATACAAGTTGACAGGGAAATCCAACGTCGATCTTTGAATGGACTATCTGAGATCAGAATTGAGAACTAGCGGTCTACTAAATATTATTGATCTAAATGTTGAACATTCAAAGAATTTTTCAGAATCAATTAAAAACGAGAAAGAAGATCTTGTTCGGGATATAATAATCAACCATTTGGACGAGCATTATCATAAAAAGGTCGTCAAGGAAGGAAACCCTAAAAAACTTCTGAAAATGCTAAGCGAATGTAAGAAAAGGTAAGTTAATGTTACCCATACTTCTGTAAGAACTCGACTGTACTCTATTAAGATTAAGATCTAAGATGACACAATAGTACGGGTGTATGAGATGTGTAAAGATACGGTGCCACTAACTGAACAAGAAAAGCGATCATCCTTTTATCAAGCTATAGTTCCAGTGCTGCCAGAAATACGAAGGGCTGATCTACTGAAGAGACACACTACTTCAAAGGAGATGAGGCGAGATGAGATCAGATCATTTATAATGCAAATTGAAGCTGAAAAGAAGACTAAAGCTAATGGAGAAAGTTAAGATCGTGAAAGCAAGTGTTACAGATACAATGAAGTAGGTTATTTTGTAAGAGATTGTCCATTTAAAAATAAAGGGCCTTTTAGAATCAGAAAAGACAAATTTCAAGATGAAAAAGTTACAGTATATGATATGAATAGATGAGCTTGAGTAGTTTAAATAAATTGAAAAAATGTTCGCTGCTGATCATTTCGAGAAGAAGACGAAAGATTTCGAAAGATACAACAAAGCAATTTTATAGTATGTTATATTAGGTCATGCATCGTTTAAATATTTGAAAAAATTACAGAGAAGAGACAAGAATCTACAAAACGTTAAATTCGATGATATTAGAATGCGAAATATGTATCATGGCTAAGATGGAAAAGTTACTGTTTAAGAAAATGAGGAACAAGACAAAACGTCCGCTTCAAGTTATACAGGCGGACATCATGTATGGCACCAATAAAATCAATATCTTAGCCTGCACAAATGAGATTCATTATTTAATGCATAGATAATTTTTATCGATTAGCAAAAGCATACACTTTGAAGGAGAAGGATGAATCTGGAGAAGCTTTAGAAATATTTCTCGTACAACCAAGACATTTGCTAGGAAAAGATAAAAAGGTATTTTATATAAAGTTAGATCAAGGCACAGAATACACTGGAGGAAAATTCGTAAAAATGCTAAAGCAAGAAAAAATAGAATCAGACTTTGCACCACCACACACACCGGAACATAATGGAGTAGCAGAAAGATGGAATAGGACAATTCAGAAAAAGCAAAGGCATACATGTTTGATTCTGGTTTGCCTAAAAGTATGTGTGGACTTACTGTCGATGCTGATGTACAGTCATACAACAGAACACCTCATAAATCAATCAAGATTTATGGAGTCCCGACACGTTAAATTCAAGGAAGAATTGGTCTATCAAGATGTTTATAGAACTAAATATTTGAACGATAATGATCAGTTGACAGAAGTAAACGAAGCTGAAATCAAACCAGAGTGGAATTGGATAAAACCTTTTGTAGAGGACGAAGAATTAAAATTAGACCCAGATAGTGAACACCCTAAGAAAAAAGGAAGGCCAAGAAAATAACTCAGGAAAGACCTAAACAAATACAAAGTAATATACACAATGAAGAAAAAGGCCCTATGAGAAGAAGTTAAGCCAAAAGAAGAAACACGTCGAAAGTTAGAAAGATAACAGCTCAGACTGCACATCCAATAGTTGATATACGGTTTGATAATTATGCTGTAGAAACAGAAAATGAAAAACAAACCAAAAAAGATTAAGTAATCCATTGCCTTTTAGCAAAAATAAATATGTATCCAACAAATTACGAAAAATCTGTGTCAAGGAAAGAAAAATTAAATTGGATGGAAGTAGTGAAAGAAGAACTTAATTCTATGGATCATAATAAAGTCTGGAAACTAAATGATAGACCTCAACCAATGTCTGTAGGGAAAAAAGCAAATATTATTTATTCAAGGTGGATCTTTAAAAGGAAACTCAAAACCGATGGATCAATCAGATATAAAGCAAAATTGATAACCAGAGGTTTCCAAAACCAAAATAATTATGATTTAAAGGAGACATGTGCTCCAGTTTTCAGACTGTCAGTAGTTCGATCAGTGTTATCTATTAGCAATAAACTTGACCTACATGCTTGTCAAATGGGACGTAAAAACCGCATTTTTAAATGGGATATTAAATTTAAAAGTATATATGGAAATACCCGACGGAATAGAAGTTGATGCACATACGAAAAATCAGAAGGTATACAAATTAGAAAGGGCACTTTACGGTTTAAAAGTAAGTCCAAAGATATGAAAGAAAAGGTTTTGAGAGGAAGTAAAACAGCTTGGATTCGAAAACGATTTGCATAAACCGTGTATATTCAAATGGAGAAAAGGGGGATAGATGAAACTCATACTGTTGTACGTAGATGACATGCTGATCGCAAGCGATGATGAGAATAAACTAAGGGAAGTAAAAAACGCCTAGAAATAGTGTTTGATATGAAAGATCTAGGTGGACCGAAGAAGTTTCTAGGAGTAATCATTAAAAGAAAAAAGGAGACAAAGTGTCTAAGAATTCATCAAGCCATGTACATAGAATGTATTCTAGAAAGATGCAACAGGATAGAGTGCAAACCACAAAGCACGCCCATGTCTACGAGACAAGCGAGCAATAAAAATAAAAAGAAGAAATTTGAAGAAAACAAACAGGTGAAGAATTAGGACATGAAATAAAGAGAGTACCTTACCGAGAGGCTATAGGAAGTTGAATGTACTTGGCGAATGTCACTCGATCTGACATAACATTTGCGGTAAACTATTTAGCAAGCAAGACATTGTCGCCTGGAGAAGTTGCAAACAGTCCTATCCCAGCAAACATGGTTATGGAACAGATTTGTAACTGTTCTAGAACACAAAAGAACGTGTTCTAAAACAGGTTAGTAACAGGTTACGATCATGCAAGTAACTATTTCATCCCCCATACAATAGAAAAATTCTGTAACAGCTCCAGAACGCTGTGACATACGATCTGTAACATTTCTATAACAATAATAGAACTCGGTTATCAGTGTTATTTAACAATTTTGTAACAGATCTAAAACGCTGTGAAAACCGATCTGTAACATTTCAAGAACAATTCTAGAACTCAATCACAAATGTTGTGCAACAAATCTGTAACAGATCTGGAAGGCTGTGACGACCGATCTGTAATATTCCTAGAACAATTGTAGAACTTTGGTACGCTGCGTTGTAAAAGAAACTAGGACAATTCTAGAACAGTTATATAGCAATTCTAAAACTGCTATGGATCTAATAGGAAACAGTTTTATGTATCCCTCACAGCAATAAGGATATCCCGGGATATTCGATTTAACCCCATTTATGTCCCGGGTTATTCCAGGGATAACCCGCCGGAATGTCCTGCTAGGCGGAAGTTTTAATATCCCCATGGATATATTTTAATCCGAGACAGCGTTTACCCAGTCCCGACTAACAAAAACTATACATCCGAGATATCCACATTAGGCCAGGTAAGTATGCTTCTCGCCTCCTTGGCTCCTCCCTGAAAGGCTCGACCCTTCATTTCAATTGCGAGAAAGGCAAATCGCTGCGCTCCCTAGCACACTACGGCCGAACCACGGCTCCAGGCAGCAAGACTCAAATCTTCAAATAATGAATTAAATCTTTTGGTGTCAAACCTTTTACCCATGAATTATGATTATTTATACCATCATGAGTGTTAGACACATGAATATACGAAATTATTTATTAAAGCTAGGATAACATAATTATTTGTTTAACATAATAAATAATAATATTATAAATAACGTACGATATCAGAATTGTATTAAGTTTCCATAAAAGTTTGGATTAAGTCGGTGTTCTTCCTCAGAAATTGGTATTTCTATTTTTTTCAAATTATATTTTGAAGAAGATTCACAACTTTTTCACAACTTTAGAGTATTTTATTCATTTGCACCGAAAATAATTATTTTTAATAAAAAAATCATTAGACTTCAAAGAAGATAAAAAATTGTTGTGCAATTCGAGGTAAAAGTAACGGTTTTTCCTGAAAATGTTGATAAGGATTTAAAAAATGATCAAAATTTTCAGGGCATTTTTAAGTTATTTTAACATAAATTGTAATCTATGCTATTAATCGATAAAATTGGTTTTTTAATATTGATTTCTCTTTATTAATTTTTTTCAGCGTAGACTTTAGCCAAATTATTTCGAATGTGTAGAAATAATTTTAAAAACAAAACATTCCGTCCCTATAAGGAATAAAAAAGCTACATCATAGTTCAAATTATAACTTTAAGTATTGTAATTGCGAGATAACTTCTCGCACTTTATTTATACGTGCTTTTTTTAAAAAGTTGATAGCTAATCAGTTGAGAATGTTTAGATGATAATTGGACCAGATAGATCTAGAAATCCAGGAATCCGAACGAAATGAAGGGTATTTTTCGATACTTTACAAATATTTTTTAAACTTCAAAATTCCTTGGGTTTAAACTAATATAAGTGTGGCAAATTATAGAAAAATATCTGAGAAAAAATGTCAGGATTGTGTTTCATGAAAACTTCATTATTTCTATGTAATTTCTTTATTAATTTTAATTTTTCTTGAATAACTTTTTTAGCGTAGTTTTTAGCCATATGCTTTTGAGTTTGTAGAAATAATTTTAATATATCGACAAATGGCCCATAACTTCGTTCGGATCATTGTGGAAAACAAAGCATTCAGTCCTTACAAAGACTGAAAAAGCTACATCATACGTTCAAATTATAACTTTTTATTTTGTGATTGCGAGATAACTTTTCGCACTTTATTTATACATGCTATTTAAAAAAGGTAATAGCTAATCAGTCGACAATGTTTAGATGATAATTGGACTAGATAGATCTAGTAAGTCAGGAATTCGAAAGAAATTAAGGGTTATTTTCGATATTTTACCAATTTTTCTTATTATATTTATTATATTTTATTATATTATTATTATTATAATTATATATTTTATTATT
>NC_046660.1:140557357-140560883 GCF_010883055.1 Belonocnema kinseyi
TTATTATTTTATATTTTATTATATTATTATATTTATTATATTTTTCAAAATAACTTGGGTTAAAACTGACCTAAGTGCAGCAAAGTATATAAAATGTTTGAGGCAAAGTGTCAGAATTGTGTTTCGTCAAAACTCCATTCTTTCTATGTAATTACTTTATTAATTTTAATTTGTCTTAATCAATTTTTTTCAACGTAGTTTTTAGCCAAATGATTTTGACTGTGTAGAAATAATTTAATAGAACTTCCCACAAAGCAAAAAATTGGAGAACGTCCTTACGACATCTTTACGATGTTGCGATGACGACGTATGTCCGTTTCATAAAGTTATCTTTAAATATCCCTAACATATTCTAATGAGAGAGAGAGATATTCTTTCATAAATGTTTATCTGTGTTATGATAAAGAATATTAATATTCTTCAATTATGATTACAAAACTGCGTTGATTCTTTTTCAATAAATTTTATTTAGAAATGAAAACATGGTAGTACAATTCTTTCTTCCCGTTATTAGTTACGAAACTAGCTATTTCATTATTTTATTTAAGGAATTTAATGTAATAGTTTTCCACAGAAGGTCGAAGTAACAATCGGACGGCACAATAAAGATAATAAACTTAATAATGATAATATAGACACTAATAAAGATCGTCTGTCATTTGTTATTAGTGCTAGAACATGAACGCTACACTGAAAAAAATTTTGGGCATGTAGCTGTCTTCTTAGTGGCAACGCAGCTCCACCACGACGGTTGGTATAGTGGCCAGATCACTTTTAAGTAAGCTACAGTACCAAACGTGCGAGCAGATCCTATCCCATGTGTTGAGAACGCAGCAGACCTACAAAAGAGAATTAAATTGCCCCACGAGCATAAATTATAACTGTATAACTCCGCGCGAAACTCGGCGTGGGGATTCCGTATTCCCACCAAAAGGGAGCGTTACTGTAGCAATACTGTTGGGATTACAGCTGTTCCAGTAGGGGAACAGAGCGTACCCAATATGAGAGAGGATGTGTACCAAGTTGCAGGTGAGTAGCGCGCGACGCATTTGGTGTTCCAACTCTACTACGTGAGCGAGCAGATCGCCCAAAAAATTTTCAGTGTAGAACTTTAGTGCTAAAACTGTTAAGTAACAGATCTCAATTTTTGTTTTTGATTTATTTTAAAACACATTTGTAACTGGATTCAAGAACTTCAATATACACTATTATGGCATAGTTCTAGAACAAGCTTGAATCAAATGTTACAGAACGTCTGTGATTGGTCAGTTCTAAAACAATTACGTAATAACTGTTCTGGAACAGTTATTAATCTTTGTCTCTGAATTTTTTTAGAACACACTTGTATCATGGTTCTAGAACTTCGATATAACACTATTACGGCACAGTTCTAGAAAAAACTAAAAATAAATATTATAGAACGTCCGTGATCAGTTTGTTCTAGAACAATTCCATAGCAACTGTTACAGAACAGTGCCGTCACATAGTTCGAGAACAGTTTTGTCACAGTTTTCTAGAACACTGTAAACTTTTTGTTCCGGAACAGTTCTGCCACCATCTTGTAACAACTGTTATAGAAAACAGTTTCTTGTTTGATCTGGAACAGTTACAGAACGTGTTTGCTGGCATGTGACTCTCTCAACTTGAAAAGCTGCATATTTAGATATGAGTGACGCATTTTAAGTACTGATATCGATGGATAACTCAATTCGATATAGTATTGGTAGAACATTATTTCCAGTGATTATATGTTGCGACAACAGATCTGCTGGAGACTGTACAGAAATGGACGAAAGCCATAAACTTAAAACGTTTGACGGAACTAAAGAGTCACTACGAAGCAAGCCGCGCTGATCTAAAACAAGACTTTGATAAAAACAGGATTGCTGTTGACAGTTGCAACATAAGAGTTACCATACAATGGGACTCGTAATACCTGGCACCCAAATCAAAATCCCACACATTTCCCTTTCAAGGCCTAAACCAACCGAGAAAAAATAAATACAAATAAAAAATAGAAAATTGCCTCTCCGACTATAACTCATGGTTAATTCTGCGTGCTATCGAATCCTCATTCCTTGCCATTCTGAAATAGATTTGCATTTCATGACCTTTAGGATTTATAAGTGCTTATAATTTATATATTCTTTGTGCCATTTTTTATGTGCGAATTTTGCTTGTCGTTGATGTTCATGATTTTTATGTGAAAAATGTTGATGATTTATTCATGAAGGGACCATTGATTTTTACCGATTTACACACCTCATGATATAGTTATAAATTGATTTACACGTACCATATACCGACATGCGTTTAATGCTATAATAATTGTGTGCCCCTTACTTAGTAGACATTATGCCACCTATTTCTTTCTTTTTCAAATTGAACCTAAAACGGAAACAGATAAGAAAGAATGGCGCCTTCGAATTGCTAAATTTGATCCAGGGCTCAAAGGGCTTATAATGGGCGAGGCTTGAAATTGCAATGCAAAATTTGGAATAATCATAATATTATCGGGAAAATCAAATCAGCCCCCTTTAAAACATATTGTTGGAATTAAACATAAGCAAGGTAAATTCAACCTAAAAGGAAGGATAACACGTATTTCGTTTCTTTTGATTAATTATTCGATTCGCCCGACTCGGCGAAAGAACCAAGCACGCTATCAACTAAATACGCCTAACCCGTATCCCTGCTACTCATGGCAAGGTTACGCGACGTATTTTAAAAACAAAGGGTCGGCGTGTAAATGTAAACATATTTTCGAATTCTCGAACCGTTGTATAACCACTTCAAATCTTAATTGATATTCCCCGAGATTATTTGGAATTTTAAATTAATTATCCAAGTCAGACTTTTGTGCAGAGTATCTTATCAATATACATTAAAACTAAATGAAACGCAGGTCGGGTACAGTCAAAAATAAAATGACTAACCCAACTAGGACACAAAGCGATCACAATAGCTTAGATTTGAAACAAAACAAACAAAAAAAGAATCCAAATACACTTTTCAGTTGCCAGGCGCCAGATCTACTTAGACCAAAAGAAAACATTTAAATCAAATAAAACAAAGAAGTCAAATTAGAAGAACCGAAATTGTGCCTGAACTAAACTCAATCCCTCAACTGGATAATGGTGGAGGGGGTGGTTCCAATTAATTTACTAGGTACACTTAGATTATAAAAATTCAACTCCAAATTAAATGAGGCACGGGATTAATAATAAGAAATTTATTACTTTAGATTTACAAGGAATGTTAGGGGAAAATTAAACAGTTGTGTACAAATGCCTACATTCACTTAGGACTCATCAGAAAAAAAAAGAATCTTCAAGAAAAAATCTACTGAACCTAACCTGACTTTTCGTCAGATTTTTCAAGAATATAAAAATGCCGACTCACAAAAACAAAAGACGGATAAAATATGGGGGGGAGGGCAATATTCAGTGCATAATTATCACAAAGAAATTCAAATTCAAATTAATTCTGGTCAGAGTCTGAAACAATATGGGGGGGGGGGGGGGGG
>NC_046660.1:140560896-140562946 GCF_010883055.1 Belonocnema kinseyi
GCGGAAATAATTTTGTAGCCAAATTTTATTTTATAGGAACCTATGGAAAATCTCACAGGGTGAGAGTCACAAATTTGGGGATAAAATATTCAATCTAACACATTCTAATCGAATAACATAGTAACGATAAAATTCATGGGAAATGGGCCATAAACAATTTATGGGTATAACCTTATACTATATCACGTAAAGTTCACAAAATATACGATTCCACAATTCACTGGGAGAGGATCAAAATTGTTTCGGGGTTACAATCACAAAATCAACATTCAGCAGACAACATCAAATAAACAAGTAATTCGATCAAGAATTTAATCTAAACTTTCAAGTGCCAAAAACTCCACAAATTTTTAATCAATACCAATAAAATTATAGACCTAATTTCAGACCCAGATTGCCACATGGTTTCCAATCAAATTTTTAACCTAGATTTCAACCAAACTTCCAACCCAGATTCACAAACAATATACCAAGATACCCATTCAATCCTTACAACCAAATGTTACCAGCGTTTAATCAAATGACAATAGGCTCAACTGAAGGTCAAAATAGCCCAATGATCGAATTCCCAACAGAAAAAGCAGAAAATAATTCAGAAAATTATAATAAACAAAATTGTCAAAAACCAAACTACGGAAATAAAAACTAAAACCGGCTAATAATTCTAACAAGAGCTCGCAAGATAAAAACAGTCCAAACTCCAATAGAAAACAAGAAGACAAAACAAACGCGAAGGATAATACAGGTAATTCAAATTGTTATTATTGCGGTCTAGCAGGTCATTATAAAAGAGAATGCCCATACTACAATTACAACCAAGGAAACTGGAAGAGCGGGTATTACAACAAAAAACAATACAAGTTAATACCGAAACGCCGGAAACATTAAATTCGAACAAAGAGGAAACGAAGGAGACACGTTTTCATTTAATGACAAAATTCGAAAATAAATTATTTCGAATTTTGGTTGATACAGATGCCACACATTCATACGGTGGCAAGGAATTGCTAGAAAAAATTCAGAATTCCAGTCATTCAATTTTTAAACCCGTCTCGCGAAAATTAATGGTTACGAACAGTGAAACGGTTGATATAATTGGGCAAGTGGAAATCCCAATTAAAATCGGTAAACACACAAAACTCGCTATGTTCAGGTTAGTCCCAAAGTTAAACTCCGTAGGCATTTTAGGTACGGACATGATGAAAACCCTACGGATAAACCTCGATTATGACTCAGAAACATAGTGGATACCAAGGAGTCCCCCCACCCGCTGTTCTATGGAAGCTCCTCTAAACGCACTACCCATCCCAATAACCTAGGTTAAAACTGAAAATAAACCCAACACTTTAGGAAACTAGAAGTACTGATATTGGGGATAAAACATTATCGGAAAATAAAGAAATTAAGAATAATATTAATAAAGCGAAATTTGGAGGTAGTATTAACCTCAAAAGTACTAGAGAATTTAACAAAAATATTCCGACAGTCAAAGATAGCGAAATCCCCTTAGTACCTATCAACTCCAACCAATCCAAAAAAACAAAAAATGCTCAAAACCCAGTAACAAATCCTACAAAAAATATCCCTAGCTTAATAAGCATCCCCACGAGCAATAAATTTCAACCCCTCGAGAGCATCCCCACCTACGACACTAGCGACGACTCAAGCATAAAAGACTCAATTAATTTAGGCAAACCTAGAAATAGGAAAATAATTACGAAAAATAATTCAGGGAAATTTATTACAATAGCAAATACGAGAACGAATATAAAAATAGCGACTGTCATCTTTGGAAAAATAATAAATTTACAAATCGAAAAGAATCAAAAACTGAATCTCAAAAAGCCAATGAGATATTAGAAAGCTACAATAGAAATCAATGGGTTTCTTTTAAAAATAAGGCGATTAAGTTAAATAATATTATGGACATCTTAGGAAGAATCCACGAACAAGATACAGTCTGTCAAGTTAAAGCGTGGGTGGCTTTACTCGCAGTCGGTAAGGTGTATCGACATGATTTTGGTGTCAAAATATTAAGAAGAGCTCCCTC
>NC_046660.1:140563046-140584195 GCF_010883055.1 Belonocnema kinseyi
TGAAAGAGGGAGCTCTTCTTAATATTTTGACACCAAAATCATGTCGATACACCTTACCGACTGCGAGTAAAGCCACGCACGCTTTAACTTGACAGACTGTAATGATTCAGCTGAAGTTTGTAAAGGCATTGTTGAGCATAACGAAAGCCAACAATCACAATTATAAAAACTCCTTGCAAATAAAATTAAAATCGACTCGGGAAAAGAACATAAAACAACTCATCTCACGAAACACAAAATTGATATTCAAGACCACGATCCCATTAAACAGCGATATTACCACGTGAGCCCCAAAGTAAAAGAAATAATTTACGAAACAGTAGACAAATTATTAGAACAGGACATAATAGAACCCTCTTGTTCCGATTGGTCAAATCCTATTGTTATGATCAAAAAACCTGGAAAAGATTTTTGATTTTGTTTAGATTTTAGAAAACTAAATAACATCACAAAAAAGACCTATACCCAATTCCACTCATGACAGAGATATTGGACACTTTAAGATCAGCGAAATTTATTTCAAAAATTGACTTGAAACTAGCTTATTTACAAATTCCATTAGAAGAAAGTTCAAAACCTATAACAACATTTACAGTATCTGGAAAGGGCATGTATCAATTTACAAGGATGCCGTTTGGTTTAACAAATGCCCCCGCCACTTTCCAGAGACTAATGGATAAAATCATAACCGCAGACTGATAACAAAGTGTTTGCAATGCGCGTGTATGACGTACTGTAGTTGCTCATGATTGATGTTTGCCTTTTTGCGTTCTACCCCCTGGAATTCTCCACAGGTGGGTAAAACTTTATGAGATTCTAGGGTTTGGGCTCGCGATCAGTGGCCATTGGTCCTTAGCTGGCTGTGAGGGGTATATATATATGTGTGTGTGTGTGTGTGTGTGCCACAGTAAAATTTAAATTTGTAAATGTTTAAGAGGTTCTACCTACTATTCACCTCAAAAAAGTATTAATAATGTGCGTGTATAGCGCCTCGATATCGCGAGTATTTATGTCTGCTTTTTTCTGTTCAATCATGCCTGTATTGCCTTCTTCGGATGGGTAAAGTTTTCAGGGAAGTAATTGCCAGTGTACTTACAATAGGTGGCCATTTTTACTTCGGAGTGCCGAGTCAATAAGTTTTTTTGTAAAAAATTCGGGATATATTTGTTAATTTCGGCAATTTATATAGTTTGAACATATTGCCAGAGATTGAGGGGTGGGATTGGGGTGACATGGACCCGGTGGGGGTGCTGCCTATCATGTAGACATTCCAATTTCATTTTTTGTAGGAGGTGGATTACTATGTTACATAATAGTAGAGATGAATATTTTTTGGTCCGAAATCTATATACTGAGGAACTAGATTTTGGGAGTGAGAGAAGTTCTTTTACTCTTAGTTTGATTGATATTTTTTGAGAAATTAAATAACTTGGGTTGGAATGGGCTCGTAAAGTTGTATGTTGGTGGTCGAGAGGTTCTAAATTTTTAATTAAAATTAAGGATAAGTAAATCTTAAAATGTTGAAAAATGAGAATCTAAAACTACAAAAAGATATAGAGTATGATGTAATAATAGTTATTAATAAAAAATGACAGCTGAGTGAGGTTTTGAGTCGATTCATTAGATAAAGGATGTGAAGGTTGGTCATTGGATTTTTTGGAAAGGTGGTAGTTATGCTCCTGAAGGGATTAACGAGGTAGGTCAGTTTTAGCTGATGGGAGCGAGTAGAGGAGGTAGTGGGAGAGGTTGCCGCTACCAGGGAACTGTGGGGTCAGGCGGAGTGAGGTGAGGTATTCTCTCTGCCGTCTTTGGTAAGTTAGTCTTAAATTCGCCGTGTCGCAGTACACATTGAATCGTAACTCTTCTTGAACTAATAATCGGTTTTTGTGATTGGTTGATGGCTTGGTGACGGTGTGGTCCATTTCGATACCAGTCTGGTAATAAAAATTTTAAATAAAAAGAAAATAATAGAAAAAAAATTTGTTTTAAACAAAAAAATCTTAAAAAATGACACAAAAAAGATGAATCGTGGTTTTTTCTTACAATTTGTTATAAGAATTAATGTGTGATTTAAGTGCAGTTTAGTGAAATTGTGAAATTTTTAAATTGGTTTTAAAAAAGTTATAAAAAGTGAGTAAAGGGAGCAAGGAACGTGGTAATTTCTTTGGGTGGATTCTGAGAATTTCGAGGAGGTGACTTTCGAACAACGTAGTGGTGAATTCCTTCCTGCAACAGTATGTTTTCCTCTTCGTTAATAGATAAGTACAATTTAAAGATTTTTCTTTTAAATATTGAACATATCGTGGTCCTTCTTCTGGAAATATTTAGTTTAATGACAATTAATAATTTGTTGAACATCTTCAATAAATAACAATAGTGATAGAGTAAAATGAACTAAAATGAAGTTTAAATATGTAGTGAAACAATGGAAGGTTGGTTTTGTATGACTTTTGCTAAGTGCCTTGTTTGTTTAAACTTTTTTATATGTTGGATCTCATTGGTGGGACAGAGGTGATGTAATTTAAAAATCACAAACTATAATTTTTGTTAAAATTATCTTCTCTACTTTAAGTTTGATTGGTCACATACAGACCAGATAGCATGTACTTGATGTGTTTACAATATCATGATGCGAAGAATAGGCATGGGTTTGATCGGAAAATGATAGTGGTGATGCGAGCGATTTCAAGAATAATTAGAAGGTTTCGGATAAGCTTATGTTGATTCTTGAAAATCATCATTAAACTGAGCGTGAGAATATTTTTCGTGGATATTAATTAGAATGGTATTCGGAATAATTGGTAGAATGGCCTTAAAGCGAGGTCAGAGATTTAGGTTATAAGAAACTAGAGGATAGTGGGAAGATAATAGGATAAGACAAGATTCAATTGACTAATTGAGCGGAGCAGGGTAATTGGGATTTTCGGTATATTTGCTTGGAGGTTCTGAGAATTGTTTCTCATTTGTTATGCGTTTCTTCCTCCCCTGCAATTTTTTCTCATCTAACATGATTCATTTATGATTTTTCATGATTTAATTTTTACTGATTGTGTTTTTCCCCTTTTTGGATTAACCCCCCCCCCCTCTCCTACGCTCCCATCAAGTTATTGTCTTTTGGGTTCTTCTGACTATTATTTGAAATTATTGATAAAAAAGTTTTTTCAATTGTTTAAAAATTTAAAGAGTTTCTTGGGTAATAACAATGCTTTAATTGACTGATGGATTTGTGAAGAGTAAATATTAAAAAAATAATCGAAATAGGGTTTCTCATAAAGAATTTTTGATAAAGAAGGAAGGTTGTTTTCCAGAAATAAACTTTTTGTAACTAATTTGGTTTTTGAAAGGTTGGAATTAGGATTCGGACTGAACCTTGACCTGTTTTTTGTTGCTTCACATTATTATTTTTTATAGTTTGGCCTTTTTTTACTATAATTTTTCCTCATTATTATAAATTTTTCATTGAAAAAGTTTTTTCCTTAAAAAAACTTTTTCTTCATCATTATGATTTTTTTTCATTATTTCATTCATTATTACTTCACTTCTCTTTGATTGACCCTTGCGATACCCTGATCCTGATACCCTGATCCCTGAGAACGGCTAGAAGTACGCAAAACCGAGCGAAAGTTAGACCAACAACCAATCATTAACCAAGAACAATCAAAAACAGTCACAAATGAACAAGTAACCAATTAAGAAAAGCAAGCAGTAGAGAGAAAGCAATCTTCTGTAGACATCACTACAAAGGAGAATGAACCGCAGGAAAGGAGAAAGTGTTTCTTCCTGGGCTAACTCACTTAGGACTCATCAGTAAGGCATTGTGAGTCAGCCCATGCCTAAGACACGAAACAACCAACCGAAATCATCACACCTCACCCCACTATATCCAACCAAAAAATTGGCTAACAGTCAAGAGAAGAAGGTGGAGCAAGCAGAAGACAGGAGAGATAAGACAAACTTAACAATTTCCCCCCAAATTGTAGAATTTCTGTTGTTTTTAAAGTGCCTGAAAATAAAGTAAATTTTAACCATTTACCCAAGATGCAAAAAATTCAATGAGAGATGTTGTGCCCCCGGGCGAGGCCACAAGAAACTGCCATCGAACTCCGTCTGTCCTCTAGATCATCTATTTTCTCCGTACTGTTTTCAAGACACTTAACCCTGTTAATAACCTGATCTGATTTTTTTCTCCCGAAACTCATTACTAAAACCATCCATCAGTCTCAACATATCTAGTACACTATCAGGAATTACTCTTATACCCAATATATTAATTAACCAAGGGTCTTTTAATTTTGGAAACAAGTGACTGTGCAAATTCAAGTGAAGCTGTAGTACATTACCCTGTTCACCGATCAAATGTTTGAATCTAGCATTGTTTTGTCAACATTAGCTGGTAATAATCTATGCATACTATCACAATTTTCTTTCAATCTTCTATTCAAGTTGGACCAATTCGCAAAAATCTGACCAATCAGACAGTTTAGAATTCCCTTGTGATACTTGATTGTCATCACGACCAATCTGTCCCATATTTTCTTGCTGTTAAAGTTAAGATCTATATTTTCCCCTAATTTCAGGATTTTCCTGGGAAAAACTCCATGCTTTTTGCACTGAATTAAAAAATCTTTCTGGATTCTATTATCTCTCAATCTTTTATTGATGTCACAGAACTTTAAGATTACCTCCACTCCCTCAACCCCATAAGTGCGCTCCACAACCCCGAGATCCATAGTCCTTATTTTTTAAGTTATTGTTGAGAGGTACAGCAATTCGAGCATAGTTTATAATTATTATTATTATAATTATTGTTTTTATAGTTGATACTAATCCCCGACTATCACACTCCCATTACTTTATTCAAGCGAACGACACATCAGTTTTAAATCTTTGCCCGGTCAATCAAGATCAGATTTCAATCCGAATCAACCGCCTCGGAAATCATTTCAGCATTCATATCATTGAAAAAGGCGAAAGCAATTCCGGACACGATGAGCGAGATTCGAATCTCTCGGGATCATACACCACTGCAGCAGAGCTACTACATGGAACAAAAACGAATTTTGGATGAACGACCTGCGAGAGGAGAGGAGGACCTTCGGATAACCTACAGGAATGGAGTTCCAGTCATAGTTCTCAACAAGAAAGCTCTTTCAATAACACAGTGACATCATCCACCCCTAAAGTTAAGGTATATTACCAAAATGTCAGTTTTGAATAGTAAGTTAGATTTATTAAATAACTCTGTTGGAATTTTCGATTATGATATTTTAGCATTCACTGAAACGTGGTTGAAAGCTTCTATTTATGATGCTGAAATTTTCGATGGCAATGTTTTCCAGACGTGCAGGGACGATCGTGTGGCTAAGCCTGGATGCGGAGTTCTCCTTGCCATTAAGAGTCATTTTGCTTGTTCACAGGTAAAATTAACTTCAACAATTCGTTAGGTCCCACCAGTAAACATAGTTGAGGCTAAAATTTATACCCCAATTATCTCATTTTTAATTGTAGTTATCTACATGCCCCCCGAAATAGCAGTTTCTGAATTTGAAAGAATATTTAACTTATTAATTTTTCTTCGAGAACTTTCTGAACATGAAATAATTATCATAGGAGACTTGAATGTTTCTAACTATAAATAGCATATTAATTATATCAAATTTGATCAAGAATCAGCACTTCTAACGTCCTTTTGTCAATTTTTTGATCTAAAACAATTCAATTCAGTTGAAAATTGCAATAACAGAGACTTGGACCTTGCACTTGCGAACACCTTAGTTGAAGTTATTAGAGTCATTGATCAGATACTATCTGAGGACAATGCCACCCTTCTTTGTGTCTAATTGTTTGCTTACTTCAACAGAAACCCTCTAAAATATTCGTCAATAATGTTTTATCTAATTGACATAATTTTGTGAGAGAAAACCATATTGAATTGTACCTTGGTCTAAATAACATTCATTGGTCATCCCTGGGGTCTTGTGAATCACTTACCAAGCTTGTTCAGTTCTTTATTCTCTAATCTGCAATATCTTCAACAAACCGGTTCCAAAATTTAAAAACTGTACAATTAACTAGCAATTCCCATCATGGTACACACGAGATATCATTACAGACATCGGGATCAAAAATGAATGCAGGGGAAAATTCTCCTCAACTGGCAAAGTGTACTACTTACATATATTTAATAAATTGAGAAATAATATTAAAAAGCGTATAGAAATTGCATTTCATGAATTTACAGAGAACGCTGAGTTAAATATTGTCTCCAAACCATCGTCTTTCTGGTCCTATGTAAGTAAAGTCTGATAACAGAATCCCAGGTATAATTTGTCATAACGATGAGGATTTTTCAATCACCTCAGGATATTGTGAACAAATTTGCTGAATACTTTAACAGTGTTCATAACGAGTCATCTATATGTACATTTACCTCTGATAACTCTAGCCAAAATTTATTTGGCGATTATATGCTAATCACCGAAATTAACGTTTTGAAAGCAATTAAGAAGTTGGCTAACAAGAAAACTGCTAGATCTGATCTAATACCTGCTTTTGTTATCAATTTGTTTATCTATCTTTGCCACACTATTAGCGTATATTTTTAATCTTGCATTGGAATGCGGTAGATTTCCAGTAGAATGAAAAAAAGCAAGGGTGTTTCCTGTATTTAAGAAAAGGGTGCAATCAAATGTAACTGACTACAGATCCATTGTTATTTTGAATAATTTCTCGAAAACATTTGAAATTTGCCTCTATGATATCATATATAGTATAATTGGTAAGAACATAACAATCCACCAACATGGTTCCCTTCTCCGTAAATCTAACAATACTAATTTATTGGTTTTTACACAAGATGTAAGGAAGTTGCTTGTTCATTATGACCAAGATGTTGTTATATTAACTGATATCACGAAAGCATTCGATGTAGATCACAATATACTATTACATAAGCTGTATAACATGGAGATTCCGCATAAGCTTCTACTTCTCATTAAATATTACTTGACCAATAGACAATAGATTGTACAATATAGAGGTTTCTCTCCTGATACTTTCTTGCCCTCTTCAGGAGTGCCCCAAGCCTCCAATCTTGGACCACTATCATTCCTGATGCAAATGAATGATGTCTCACTCTATCTGTCATGTCGCCACCTGTTGTAAGTGGATGATGTAAAACATATAGAGATCTCGGTATTCTCTACGATAGCCGCATAACCTTTGATGCGTACATTAATGAGATTGTATCTAGTGCTAATAAATCATTAAGCTTTCTTATGCGTTCATGTAGACACTTTAATACAATATCGCCATGCATGACTATGTTTTGCGCAATAGTCAAGTCTAAACTGGAATATGCTTCTATGATCTGGTCACCATACTTAAAGAAAACAACATGTTAATTTCATCGAGAAATTCTAAAGATGGTTCTTAAAATATATGGCTTGGAAAGAAGACAAAATCTATCCTCCACGTGGATCGCACCATGAAGCGCTGCGATGTAGATTTGGCATTTGGTCAATAGATGGCAGACGCAAATTCGGGGGGTTCTTGTTTTTATTTAAGATTATCCGTGGGCTTACTGATTGCCCAGCAATACTTGAACGTGTGCCGTTAAATTTTCCAAAACACAACTCATGATATACACCACCGTTCTACTTATCGTCATCAATTCTATGGCGTTCTCCACTATTTAACATGATTAGCAATACAAACATTTTTATGTTGTCACTTTTCAGCGATAAAATTGACTTTTTTTGCTCCTCCATCTCCGAGTTCACACGTATTATTCACAACTTAATCGAAAAGACAACACCCAGTTCAAATTCTTAATTACTTGCGTGCTCACATTTTATGCAATACTTTATGTACATATTGTACTCATCCAAATAAATAAGAGAGAAAGAGAGAACTGGAAGCAGGAAACATGGCTGAAACCGAAACGGATTTCGTTAAACATTGTGTAATTCAAGACAAATTCAAAGTCAGATGGATAGCAGCCAAGTAAAATTTAGCCGATATTATGACAAAGCCCTTGGCACTGGACACTCATAGATATATCAGAAACAAAAAAGTTTGTCGGTTTTCGATCTTGCCAATTTCTATATATTAAGTTATAATTCAAATAACCTGCCTCCAAGCCGCACTTAGGGCGTAACATTAGTGAAGGAGTCTGTCCTGGTTCTACGTTACTTGTTTGGGTTAATGCAATAGACGAAGAACGAGCTTAAGGCCCTCGACATCCCTATACGTGAGGTCATGCATATGCATAAGACCTTGCATATCAATTCGTCTGTTCCGCGATGATACATTTCACGCCGTCAAGGTGGACGCGAACTTCTGAATCTCCAGTGGGTGTTATTTCCATCTTAGTGTACGGCGGTCAAATTTTATGTAAAGAAGTTCCCAGCGATAGGTAATAGGTATTCAACTCTTATTTATTTGCATGTTTAAGTTACAGTTCTACATTTTAATTGATACAAACATTGTCAGGTTAATTAAAATGGGGTCAATTCTACTTGTAGTTCTAAGCTTCTTCAAATGAATAATGTGCGACTAAATTTTTAACCACCTGTAGTACAATGAATTGAACTTTATTGTGTTACAACGGGAACACTTAAGTTAAGTTGTGTTGTGTTAAGCAAAATTTCGTTAGGTTCTGTTAAGTTAGATTCATTTGTAGGTTAAGATCGAGTTAACCTATTAAATATAGCACACATTTAAGACTGAGAACCGTACGATTACATAGCTACACGTGTAGTTGAATTTCACTCGGCTAGGTTAGATTAGGTCAGGTTTTGTTAGGTTAGGATAGGTTAAACCTCTATGTAGGTTAAGCCGAAGCTGAATGAAACGATACCGCAAACTGGGAAAATATGCTTCCAGAGCTCTACGTGTAGTTCAATAAATTTGTGTTAATTCAGGTTAGGTGAGGTCAGGTTCTGTTGGGTAAAGTTATGTTAAATAAGTTGATATCAGGCAAGGGTTGATCCTTCACAGTTGTCGACATGTTTTTGAAGTGAAAATTTGCATCACTGGCATTATTTTGAAATTTATTTGCCTCAGTGCATACTTTTTCTCCATTTTTTGAGGTTATGGCTCAACCATGACGTGGTGGTTGATTTTTGATACCGAATTTGAATTCAGCGCCCCAAAATCCATAGGAATACGTGTGTCTTGTTACCAGATCCGCACACTTTTTTTTGT
Source organism: Belonocnema kinseyi (assembly GCF_010883055.1). Taxonomy (NCBI): domain Eukaryota; kingdom Metazoa; phylum Arthropoda; class Insecta; order Hymenoptera; family Cynipidae; genus Belonocnema; species Belonocnema kinseyi. The sequence goes on from NC_046660.1 coordinate 140,572,254, forward strand.
GTGACTGTGTTATCATTTAAATACTACCAGTTCATTTTAATAGGTATTTTTCCGGAATTAAAGTGAAATAATAAAATTTTAAAGATTTTAATAAGATTAAATCAAATTTAAAATCATAGAGGTCGAATAATCAAGTTATTTTAAAGAGTTTTTGAAAATAAAACCAAGAATCTAACGACAAAATTTGGACAACCACCATAAAATGCTCCTATTGCAATATGAAAAGAAACTCATTTTTAGAGGGAAAAAAGGAAGTTTTTCAGATTGCCATTGGAACATTTTATGGTGATTCTCCAAAATTTGTCGTTAGATTTTTGGTTTTATTTGAAGGAATTCTTCACGTTAACTTGATTATTGGACGTTAAATAGGATTTTCAATTTGATTTTAATCTCATTTAAATTTTTTAAATTTTAATTTAGCTGACTTGTATTGGAGGTCATTCCTATGTCAGGTTTGTTTATAACTGCTTTGCCTTATGAACTTTCACTTGATTCCCGGGTGTTGATTCTTAGGTGCTAGGGAGAGAGCATCGTGTTTGAGATGCTGTTCCTGCCTGCTAAAAATTAAAAAAAATTTGTGCCTTGATAAGGGTGCTATATGAGTACCGAAACGTGGGTGATGATTTTTTACAAATTTTTTTTTTAATTGTGATTTAATAATAATAAAAATAAAAGACGAATGAAATAAAAAAAAAGACGTTAGGGGATTTGTTTGGTTGCCTTCTCATGTCTCTTTCCTCTTTTTTATATTTGTCCAAAGGCAAAAAAAAATTTTTTAAGGGGGGGGAGGAAGTTTTTTTCAGATTGCAATAGGAACATTTTATGGCGGTTGTCTGAATTTTTTCCGTTAGATTCTTGGTTTTATTTTCAGGAATTATTCACATTAATATAATAATAGTTTATTTTTAAATCAGAAGTTACAATACATACCATCATAGGACTTCCCGCATGCATACTGCCACCGCTTGCACTTCTGTGATGCTCCTTCATTAATTGTAATGAACGAAGAACAATTGCGGACCGCACAGATGCATACATGTCTACGTAATGCCGAAGAGCTCTTTCTTCCAACCAATGAGCTATTTTAACCAAGTTAGCAACAGTACTTTCAGGCAACTGGCAAAGAAATTGCGGGGCATCTTCACCACTAGTATCCTCATCGGAACTTATCAAATCCAAAAGTACAATTGGTAAGACGGGCTTGCTTTGCCTGGCTAAATTGTCATGAAATTCTGCATAGAGAGCTTCTAATCCAGTGCCAAATAATGTTGAAACATTTTCTAGCTCCACTGAACTTGGATTATTTTTTTGAAAATAATGTTGAGCATTGTATAAGCGATTCATCACTTCTAAAAATCCATCTAAGCCCCCAGCACCATTAGGTCCACCACGTACAGATCCTTCGACTTCTTGACAAACTCCGTAGTAACCAATTGCATGATCCAAAATAGTCAGAGTTTTTTCAATATCTGCACAACAAATTTTTTTAAATTTTGTACACATAAAATAATATCTTAAATTCCATGTATAATAACATCTCTTTCACGCTCATGGATATTACTGATATGAATTTAGTTTAATATGAATACTATTAGACACCTTGCCGTAAGAGAGACCTAACTATACCTAGGAGTGCCTGAGCGCGGCATACACAATATAAACTCAGTAAAGTAGGCTCCACGAAGCAGATATTCCAATCTGTCGGCGTCCAAAGAGATATCTGTGAATAACATGCTGGCCATCCCGTTTCTCTTCTATTCGTTTGGGGTGGTTCCATGGACAAAGAACGAGCTCAATGTCCTCGACATCGCCACGCGTAAGATCCAGTGCCTTTATAATCGAATTATCCTGGGTATAGATATTATCGTAGCAAAGGTTAGAGGTTCTCTTCTGAAAATGGTTCGTAATCTACTACAGCCTACAATTCCTGATCTTCGGATCCAATTTTCAACGTTCAAGAATATTTTTTCTCCGAAGAAATGATTTAGGAGAATCGCTATCTATCAAAATTATTCCAGATTCGCTTTAGAAATACAAAATATTCAGTTTAATATTTAAACTAATTATTGTAATCAATCAATTTCATAAGGTGCTCAACCACAATGGACAAAATGATTTTTTTCGAAATACTGTTTTTCTTATTGAAAAAATTTCAACATAAATATAAATTATAATAAAAAGCTGCAGAAAAATATAAATGTTAAATATTTGTATTGTTAATAACAATATTACAAACCAATACAAATTTTTTTAGCGTTTCCAATCGGGAAAAATGATTTTTTCTGCTATATCATGTTGCAACTATCTCAGTGGTTTCATTTCTTTTCATAAGGAAAGTGTGTCACCAACTCGTTCTGAAAAATTAACTTTGTCAGTAATTCTCAATTAATATTATTATTACACAGGAACAAATTGCGATACTTATAAACACAATATTTTTTAAACAAACAATGTTGCTATACTATTTCGCTCAATTTTAATATTTTACGAGAAAAAGTTCTTCCTTCAATGAATCTCATAGGAATAATTTTTTAATTGGAATTCTAATAATTTTATTACCTCTGGATTATGTTCTGCTTCATCTTTCTTCAACTCATGTCTTAAATAGACAACTTACAGATCAAATGAACTCAATTAGTTTGGAATTAAGTTTCCATTGTTGCTAATAGAGATTGCTGCTGTTCTTTCAGTACAAGTAACTTACTATTTATTATAATGTATGCAAATTTATTAATAATTTAATGCTGTTTACTGTGCTATTATTATTCAATAATAATATTAACTGAGAATTACTGAAAAAGTTACTTATTTAAGTACCATTCTCAAGATGCTTTAAATAATCATTACATTCATACATAAAATTGCTATATATGACGGTTTATTTCAAATATTCTCAATAACACTAACAATTGCGAATTAGTGCCATACTTTCTGGGTGAAACATAACCCCTGTGATAGCTGCAACAAGATTTAGCAGAGAAAATCATTCTTTCCTGCTGGAAAACGCTAGATTTTTTACTTTCTATAATATTGTTATTAACAATACAAACATTTAACATTTACATTTTACTGAAGCTATTTATTATCAATTGAAGGTAATATGAAAATTGCTGATGAGAAAAAGAATATGTCAAAAAAAAAATTTCTTTATTAGAATATTTATCTTCATTGTACTTGTTAACTAATAGTTATTTCCTATTCTAAATACTACTACGACGAGATATTTAGGCATTTTTAACCAACATAAAGTTTTTTGTTGGGGTTGAGCACCTTACGAAAATAATTGCTTATATGAATTGTTCATAACCATTGACTTAGATCTTAAACTGAATATTTATAATCCTCAAGTGTATCTAAAATAATTCTGACAGATAGCGAATTCTCTACAGCCCTACCTTCAGATAAAAAAATAAGATTCGTAAAATGTCAAATTTTAACGTTCTATTTGTCTTGATAATAAATTCCATACGGTGAAATTAAAAACCAGGCCTGAAGATGTTCTGCAGGATTTGATCCTGAGCTTTTTGAAAAAAAACATCAAAATCGGTCAAGAATGTATCTTAGTGCTGTAGTGAATTATCCACAGTAAATTCTTGATTACTACCACGGCGCGTCGAGGCGCCCGTGGCCCTTGGCCTGGGTCTTAACGTCAGAAGTGAGAAAAGTGCACTATTTTATCTAAAAGCCTCGCTTCTAAAAGCTTGGGTGAAGAAAATAGAGGTCGACAACTTGCTCAAACAGCTCCTCAACAAGAAAATGCACGCAAACTTTTACAGAAATGATCTCGACGGAGCGAATATTTGTTTTCCTCAAATCCTTCGGATGGAATTCAGGAAAACAGGGTATCGTTTTTTGAGTATCAGTATGTTGTCATTTCTACCTTAGTATACTGTTGCCGAATTTTACGCCAAGAAGTTCCCAACGATAGGTGGAGAGCGTGCCATGCACATTCTGATGACATTGCGCACATACTATCCGGGTGTCCTACTCACGTAGGACCGCTATATGTCCAGAGACATATTCCAGACCGTAAAGTGCTTTCACTTTCCCTCACGGATTTGGTCGTGACTCTGCCCTGCCGAACGCTCCGAGGGGGATAGAGCTTATTGTCTAGAACAAGAATATTTGAATTCATTTGAACCATAAGTTTTAATCAATAGTCTCAATTGTACACTCAAGGCCTGATTACGTTAATTTGGCTTCGAGAGAAGAACTATGTTCGTGATCAACATCACAAGCATGGAAAAGGAAAGGTGGGAGAAGTATCGAGATCTTCTAAAGGTTCGGTTCGGTTTTGATTCCTCTAGAATCAAACAGAAGGGCCTATGACAAAGCCACCGAACGCGTCCTCGGGTTGCGGATAAAGGGTCCCTGTACCAAGGGTTTCTGCTGAATATGGTTATAAAAATAAATAGGCTGTCGCGGACGATTGTCCATGGGTGGTCCCGAAGGAATTAACCCCCAAGCGGAGGTGTGAAAACGGTGCCGAAAGCTGAATGGCACCTTGGTGAGGTGTCTAGAACGGTGACTTTGGGATACCGGACGACCTCTCAGAGTACGCAGCCTTATCCTTGCATGCGGGGTTCTACAAGGATGGACGAAGCTCTTTCCCTAGCTTCTCGTGGGAACAACAATGACAACACCAAACATAGTTGTAGTAAATGCGGTTCAAAACAACAGAACGCGCAGGGCTCCCGACAATGGCTCAGCCAACAATGCCGACCAATCTAGAGCTGGAGAAGCCAATGAAAATGGATTCAATGCGATGGATCGGCGGGATCTCGCGACCTTTGGGTGGACGGAGCGACTGAATCACGACTTGCTAAAGTGCTACGATGCGAGTGTGGCTCCTAAACGGGGTTACATGGCACGGCTGCATGCTCTGTGGTGCGACAAACACCCGGAGCTATCGCACTTTTCGCAGCAACGCCTGCGAAACCATGCTGAACTACTCCGAAAAAGGGGCTATGTAAGCGGAACGCCTACTCTACCACAGCTAGAACAAGCCGGCAACAGAGAAAGAGAGGCGACACTAAGACCAACCACGGGCAGGCATCCAATAGAGGAACAGCGATGCTTTATGACCCGGAGAAACATCAACACCAAGGTTTCTCTCAAGCCTAAAGATCTGGCTGAAATGGATGACGAGCTTCGTGCACATTTTTCGGGAGAATCCGACCTCTGGGCTATCAGTTATTGCGTGTATGATGCAGCGAGAGCTTTGGCCGATGCGAACCGTAAAACAAAACCAACGGTTGATCATAAGACCAAAAGACGAATGCATCAACTTGCCATAAAGATAGGCTGGGCAAGACAGTACGCGTCCTGAATTCAGTGTGTGATTGACTACATCACATATGGAAGGAATTTGACCGCCAAGGTTCGAAAGTTCGCGCGCGAACTCCGGACCCGTTATCACACACTTAATAAGTCAAAGCTGCTGACCATCAGGCAGCATATTGTTGAGAGAATACGGATACTATCTGACGCTAAGAGAAGTCTAGAGCGGAGGGAAAGGTGGGTCAGAGAAAATCAACAGTTTCTCTCTGACCCATCTAGACTCTTCCAAGACCCTCCAGTTACTGTCGAACACCCACCCAAACCAGAAGAGGTCGAAGTATTTTGGAGAGAAGTCTACGAAGTGCAGCATAGACAGGACGAAGATTCAGAAAAAATTAATAGCTTCAAGGAGTTATGTGTTGCCCTCATAATACCTGATAAAGAATGCCCACCCATCACTACCGAGGAGGTGAAAAAAGTATTAAGAGGGATGAAGAACTATTCCGCACCGGGACCAGATTGTATCAAAATCTTCTGGTGGAAGAAGTTTTCTTCAACCCATCAGCCTTTCGCCCGTATTTTCACCTCACATTTAAAGTCGGAAGAGCCAATTCCGAAGTGGTTGGTGGAAGAGCGCACAATACTCCTGCCGAGTATGAGCAGCGAAGCTCAAAGAAACGCGTAGCCGGATGTCGGGAGAACCTGCTCATCGATAGATGTGTCTGCAAAGATGCAGCATTCTACCAGCGTGACCTATCGATGGCCCGGATTGATTAAAGGAAAGCTTTCGACTCGACCTCAAAAAGACTTATCATCTCTTTTTTGGAAATCTTAAAGGTTCATCCGCAAATAGTTAGGTACATAGAGAGATTGATGCCGCTTTGGAAAACCAGATTTACTATCTCATCTGGAAAAAATCGTATGACAACTAACAAGGTCACCTTTCAGAGAAGTGTCTTTCAGGGCGACACCATGAGCCCACTTCTCTACTGCCTTACATTATTGCCACTATCTCTAGCACTTCGCCATTCCGACGGGTACTTGTGCGGCAAACCTTCAGATCGAAAGTACAAGGTCACTTATGTATTTTACATGGACGATCTTAAGATCTATGCTAAAAACAAAGAGAAAATACATCTAGCTCTAGGGATTGTCGAACGATATACTAAGGAAATTGGAATGGAATTTGGGTTAGACAAATGCGCCAAGGTATATTTGAAGCGAAGAAAACCTAATGGCATCCCTGAAGATCCTGAGCTCGTTGATAGAAGCGCTATACGACACCTTTGCGCTGGAGAGACTTATACATACCTGGGCGTGCCACAGAGCCGCATTCAGGATGTGACATCTATAAAGGATACTCTCCGAAGCAGACACAAACGTCTCATTCGACAGATTTGATCTTCCGAACTGCTGGCGAGGAACAAAGTATCTGCAACGAACATGGTTCCTGTCCCCGTAGTGCTCTATTCATTTGGGGTAGTTCCATGGACGAAGAACGAGCTCAGATCCCTTGATATCGGGACAAGAAAGGTTATGCACATGAACAAAAGCATCCATCTTAAGTCTTCCGTTCCGCGACTGTACATCTTACGCCGTCTAGGTGGTCGCGGAATATTGAGTCTTGAATGTCTTCACAACAGGATTATTCTGGGTATAGCACATAGAGTTACAAATGGAAGAGACTCTCTTCTTAAAATCGTCAGGAATCAGGAAGAAGTGGGCAAAGGAGCGTTTCTCTACAAAGCAGCGGAGGAGGCTGCTGAAACACTCGGACTTGACTTCAGTATTAGGGGTGAGCAAAATGCATCAAATCTTATCTATCTCGAGTATTCACTCCTGAAAGCCCGGATTAAGAAAGCACAAGAGAAAAACTTTCGTGAACAGATCCTCGATAAGAGGATGCACGTTATCTTCCACAGAAATGTGAAGGATCAGTCAATGTCTTGTGAGCTACCGTTTGCTTTCCTTAAATCGCCCGGATTGAAGTCTGGTACGGAGGGTTTCATTTTTGTATGCCAAGACGGTGTCATTTCCACCTTAACATACCGTCGCCACATTTTGAGACAAGACATTCCTGATAATATCTGCAGGACGTGCCATGCACACCCCGAGCATTTAGCTCACATACTATCTAGTTGTCCAACTGACGCGGGAACGACCTACATTCAAAGGCACAATGCAGCACTAAGAGTGCTTTATTACCATCTCTCTCACACTTACGGCATTAATCTTAATATTGCTCTGCTAAATGCTCCTAGGGAAATCGAGTCAATTGTCGAGAATGGGAAGTGTCGCATACACTGAAACTTTATATTCTCGACAATTGTTTCTGTTGCTCACTCGAGGCCTGACATGGTTCTACTTGACTTCAAGAAGCGAACCATGTTTATATATATAATTGATGAAACGACCACTGCAGGGTCCCCATAGGAGCAACTGCCATCCCTGGAAATTACACTGGCTTTCAGTAGAATCGCGGTGACATTTGGCAATTGAGAAATAGGTTCAATCCTAAATATAAAAATTGATAATAGTTCGATTTCTATAAAAATGAGTATCTATACGTTTTTGGGGCCGCAGAATTCGAATTTGGTTTCAGAGTTACAAAATTCAAAATTGTCGATACCGAAATTTGAAAATCATGGAATTTTTATCAAACTGTAAAAAGTCCATTCTTTTGTTTAACATACATGGTTTTAATTTAAAATTCAACTATTTGGTGACAAATAAATTTTTTTTAGAAAATTTGACATTTTGTCATGAAAATTCACAAATCTGGTAGAAAAGTGAGCCAATAGGATAAAAATGTATAGTTTGTTCAAAATTCATATTTTTGGTTTGAAATTAAACTATTTATTTGAAAATGTAAAAATTTTGTTGAAACTTCGTTTATTGTTCACGGAAAATTCAACAATTTGGTCGTAAACGTACTTTTTTGTTAAAAATTCATCTTTTTTATTTAAACTTAAACTATTCATTTGAAAATTTAACCGTTTGGTTGGAATTTCATTTTTTTTGTGGAAAATTAATTTTTTTATATCGAAAGTCAATTATTTCACTTTCGGTTTAAAATTTAAACCTTATAAGTATATGAAATCACTTTTCTTTCTTAAATTAACATTTTTTTTAGAATTCGTCTTGGTGGTAGTAACATTAAACGTGGTCTTTAAAAATTCATCATTTCAGTTGAGAATGCAACTAATTTTTTTTTAATTCGTCATTTTTCAGTCGATGAAAATGGTTGATAATTTGCTTTTTTTTGTTGAAAACTTGTTTCTATAAATAAAAATTTTAATTCATTTCACGGTCGGTTAACAAATAGTCGCTTATATGTCAAAAATTCAAATATAAGGACGTGAATGAACTTTTTTCTTAAAAATTAAACTATTCTTAAAAATATAACAATCTGGTTAAAATTTTTTTATTGTTTGTGTATTATTTTCTTAACAATTCACATTTTTTACTCATGGTTGAACTACTCATTTGAAAATTTCACTATTTTGTTAATCATTCCACTTTTGGTTGGAAAAGTATCCCTTTCAACTTTATGACTCAACTATTTGGCCGTAAAATAATATTTTTGTTAAGAATTCATATCGCTGGCTTCAAAATAAACTGTTTATTTGAAACTATGTTGTTGGAAATTGTTTGTTTCCGTCGAAAAATATTTTACTTTTATTTGTAAAGTTTTACATTACTTCTGGTTGAAAATATGTCGCTTATAGGTTGAAAATTCTACCATATCGTCGTAAATTAACTTTTTTCTTAAAATTTATATTTTTGGCTGAAAATGAAACTATTCATTTGAAAATTGGCTTATGTTGTTGGAATTGTTTTACTTTTAAAAAATTTCTTTTTATCGCGAATGTTTATTATTCCACTTTCGGTTGAAATATCTACCATATAAGTTTATGATTGAACTATTCAATCATAAATTATATTTTAGGTTGAAGATTGGCCTATTTGGTCATAAAATGAAACTTGCGTTTGAAAAATTTATGATTTTAGTAAAAGGTTTTAAACTTCTTTGTCAAAAAATCGTCCTTATTTATTGAATACAACTGGTAGATAATTGGATTTCTTGTCGAAAAAAGTTTTTTTTAACTAAAATTTAGTGATATCGTTTTTCGTTAAAAATTCATCAATTTTGTTTAAAAAATTAACTGTTTGGTCGTAAAATAACATTTTTCTTGAGCATAAATATTTTTGGTTGCAAATTTCACTACTTATTTCAAACTAACTTTTTTTTTAATTCTTCAGTTTTGCGGAAAAAAATTTTTGATCTGAAAAGTTTAATTTCACTTTTGGTTGAAAATATGTCGCTTATAGGTTAAAAATTCAACTATGTCGTCATAAACTTCTTTCTTAAACATTCACATTTTTCAATGAAAATTAATTTTTTTTATCTGAATAGTTTATTATTCCACTTTCAGTTGAAATTTTCTCCCTTATAAGTTTATGATACAACTAAATAATTATAAATTAAGTTTTTTGTTGAAAATTAGTCTTTTTGGTCATAAAATTAATCTTGATTTAAAAAAATTCATAATTTTGGTTAAGAATTCACCTATTTGGTAAAAAATTTGTCATTTTTCATTTATTGCAAGTGGTTGATAATCCGATTTTTAGCTGAAAAAAGCGTTTTAGCTGATAACTTTATTGCTGACTTAAAAAAAACGATTTGCTTGAAACTGTGGCTATGTTTTTAAAAATTCTTTTGCTTTGTGCAAAAATAATTTTTTTTATCTGGAAAATTTCATTGAACCTTTAGTTAAAAATGTGTCGCTTACAAGTAAAAAATTCAACTATTTGGTCGTAAATTAAGTTTTTTGTTAAAAATTCAAATTTTTGATAAAAATTAAACTTTTTTTTTAAATATAACTATCTTGTTGGAAATTTGTTTATGGTTTGTGTAGAGTTTTTTTAAAAATTAGCTTCAATTTTAAAAAAAGTTAATTATTCACACTGAAAAAAGTTGTAGATTTTTTTTTTAATTTACCTGTAGTCATATTAATAAAGCCATCCAAGATATTTCAATCTTTCGTTATTTTCCAAGATAAAAGAACATAATGTTAGAGTAAACCAAAATTAGTTATTTTTTATTATTGAAGCTTAAAATTGATCAATAAACGTGGTTTGAAAATTACCCTTTAAAACATTAAACTTGAAACCTTCAAATGCAGAGGCTTCAAAAGAGAAATTTTGCTATATTAAAAAAATAATAATAACCGAACCAAGATTTTTTTATTTGGAAGGACAAAGTAAACTAACGAGTACATTAAGAGATAAAGTCAATTTTCAATGAGTAATTAATAAAGGCTGATATTAAAATTAAGACCCAAATTAAAAGTGCGCCAAAGTAACTTGTATTTAAAAGTTGCATTAATTTTTTTTTTAGTTTATATATAAATCTTTTATAAAATAGTTTGATCTGATTGCCATTCCTGTTGTAATAAACGAGTAATTCGATTGCCTAATTCACAATCCCGTTTATGTTCGAAAATGTGAGTTTTAAGTCTCCTACCAGTCTCACCAACATACATTTTATTTCAACATTTTGAATTTTGTCATATTTATCTCAAAAGTTTAATTCACCTTTTGCAAATGTAAATAATTTGTTGGAAATTTCTTTTTTTTGCGGAAACGTAATTTTTTGTATAATTTTTTATCTAAGTTTGTCATTCAATTATTTTGTAGAAAATCCATGTATTTTGTTAAAAGATTCGTCCAATTGATTTTAACATTAATCTTGTTTGTTCTAAATGCATCATCTTTCTTAAAGATTTTTTTAATTTACCACTTCATAATTTATAAATATAATATTCGGAATCTCCGAGTCATAGCGATTCCAACAATATTTTATTATACTTGAAAATTAAAGAATATGAAATTAATATGAAATTTTATTGAAAAGTTTGCAGTATATTTTACTCAATTCCACTGCAGATGCTTAAATATATTAGTGCAATATTTCACCTAATGTGGAAATTTTCACAACCTCAAATTTGGTCATATTTGAATACTTATTACCTAACATGATAAATGTGGTTTATTTTTCAGAAAAGCGCACTTCTTCAAATTATCCTTAAATAATTTTTCACTCTCAGTCCAAAATTATGAATAATCTTATTTCTAACTTTATTTGAAAATTCATTAACAAACACCATTCATTTCTTTTTATTGCTCAAGCAGTTTTTTCATGAAAGTAAACTAAAAATACTATTTTGACACACAAAAAGCAGAATATAAAAGATTTTCATTAAGTCAGAGTTAAAAGAATTGTTTTTCAAATCTAAGTTTACCAATTTTGAACAGTGATAAAAAATTGAATCTGCTTTAATTATTGTCGAAAAAATGGTTAAAACTGAATTCGGTAAATTTTGAAAAAAAAATAATTATTTTTCTTTTAAAAAATAATATGTTTGATGTCACCTGCTTTAGACGTTATACAAAATGTTTAAAAATTTATTATAAAATGAATAAGAACGAATTTTCAACGGGATGGTAAAATGTTTGCACAAATCAATGTATTTTTACTGAATTACATTAATTTTCACAAAGATATTTAAAAATAAGGTACTTCCAACCAGATATTTAAATTATCAACTAAAGAAATGAATTTTCAACTTAACAGGGAAAAGTTAAATTTTCGGTAAAAA
>NC_046660.1:140584295-140587627 GCF_010883055.1 Belonocnema kinseyi
AAGCTATCTAAGGATGGTACTATAGAACGCCACCTCAAGGTAGGCCTAGTGGCGCCATCTCTTGGTCAGGCCGGAAACTTATCAATCCACCCTCGTAACAAATGTAAGTGTTTAAAAATATTGCTATTTTGTAGAAATTGTTGATGTATTACGTGGTTGGCAGTTCAATTCAAAATTTTTGTTTAATTATATTTTGTTAATAACTATTATTAAAGTTTGCAGTATTCTTAAAGAAGTATTTCTCAACTAAATCAAATATTGATGAAAAAACTATTACAATGTAGTAATAAAATTTCTTAACAAATTTATTTAAAGTTGTTAGCAAACATTTCAGGCCCTGGAAAATTACACTGTGATTTAAATGTTAAATTATAAAAAACTTTTTAGATAAATAATGATTAAATGATTATTTAAAAAACGTTCTATTCCTTATCAACGAAAAGTGGATTTTGAAAGGCAAACTTTTTTTTACTTTTACAGAAAAGATTCTCATGATAACAGAAAAATGATCATATTTTTCATGAATTATTTAGCTACAGTATTTAAATTTAAAAGCACAATCAAAAAATTATTCAACTTCTTTTTTTTAATTTTAGTTTTTACCACAATGTAATTTTAGAAATGATTTACATTAATAGAAATAGTTGTTAATTTTAACATGAAAATCCTCACATTTCAATTTAGAAAACTTAAATTTAACAAATTTTGTAAAATTACAAATTACAAATTTTTGGAAACAAAAATTTGAAGAAAAAAAAGCTGTTGTACAAGAAATTAAGGAAAACATTGTTCAAAACCAATAACTGACAATTTGTATTGTGACTATCCCGAAAACATATTTTCATTCACTTTTTTTCAATGAAGAAAAGAACAATTGTTAAAGAATCTTTGAATAATTATACAACTAAAAAGTTTGTTAAATTTTTTATTTTTACAGCAGTGCAACTTTTAGGGAAAAATTTTACTTTTACAAATATAATTCCTCATGGTAACAGAAAAGTGCATTAATTAACCTTATTTCTGTTATGCAAAAAAACTGTTTTTAAGCTTTAAATAACAAAATGTTCAAATAAATATACGTCTTTATAAGTTTGTTATAAAATGTTCCGAATACAATTCAATTGTACTTAGTGAAAAGATTTTTTTTAAGAATACTGCGAGCTATATTAATTGCTATTCATAAAAATAAATAAAATTTAAATCATAAAATAAAGAATTTTTATAATTTCACAACTAAGAAATTAAACAAAGAATAATACTTTCAATTGTAAAAATGTGTAACTACATAACAGTATGTACTTTTCACAGATTTCACAAAATTCACGATTAAAAACCACTCTTATGTGCTGAAATGTTTGAAAGAAATCAATTGTTTTCAAGTCACCTGACCCTAAAGCCAACAGTGTACATGGGAAATTTCTACAACATTTTTACATTCTCATCAGAGAAGGTATTAGATTTTCTTTAGGGTAAATACAATCCCCCCGTGATTATCAACTTATTACTATTTCTAATAATATTCTCTTTAAATAATTTTTGAAACTTTCAGTTTTATCTGGAGTTTTCGACAATCGTAACAATAAAAAACACTAGAACAAAATTGTAATCACCTAATCAACGCAGTGGGAATTGGGAGCAAATCAAAATTTAATATTTATATTGGAATTGTTAATAAACTATGTATATTTACTATTATATTCCCAAACTCGTCAAAATGTCAGGCATATTGTCCACCTAATAGTATTTTTAATTGAGGAATAGGTGAGAAAATAGCTACGAAACAGGAAAGTTCAAACGCAAAGGGATTATCTTCATGGGGCACCCTTCATCGCCCCTTATCTTAGGTTTTGGAACGTGCGAAATGCCAGTTGCATTCCGTAGTGAGGGAGGTTTGTGCCGGCTTGAAGGCTTCATTGCCACCTCAGGTAGCCCACCTGCCTTTTCAAGTGCCTAAATTTCTAGCCCACGGTGGTGACGAAATTATACTCATCTCTTATAATTCGGTCGCCACTAACACTTCTGTATGTATTTATAGGTCCTTGAGATTACTATTTTTCAAAAGGTCAAAAATGTCTCCTGATTACAAATATCTTGGGCAGGTTTCTTTAAATCTGACTCAATTTAGGTTCAAAAAATTTTTTTAACAATAGTTTTAAACAGTGAGAGTCAGGCACAGAAAAAGCTATCCACGCAACTCATATTGTTTACGGTAAAATTAACAATATAAAAAAGCGTTAATAGTTTATAACTTGAATATTTCAATGCGTATAGGGTGGCGTACATTTATAATAAATATATTGTTTATAAGGCCGTTAATAATCAATTCTGGTTGTTCAGGGTCATTATTTATTTTAATTTGTATAAACAATTTAGCAAGAGAGGTGACGAAGAATAAATCTTGTTATTACAAAGCTTTGCAGGTTGCAACTTTATTTTCCTAATTCTCAGATTTTTTAAGCAATTTTTTTTAATTCCTGACCAATAGCATTCAAATACCAAAATTTTTATCTTGTAATATGTTTAAGATCGAATATTTTATTAACAGAATCAAACAATATTTCAGACACATTATACAAATTTTCGAATTCACTTATATTTGTTTTTAACAAAAATTACTTTTCTGCCATAAAACAGGAGATTTTAATAGAATACTTGAACTTTTAACCAAATAAATAAATTTTCAAAAAATAATTACATTTTCATCATCAAAACATGAATCCTCATCAAAAAACTGCAATAGTTGATACTTCAATCGGACAAATTTTCAAAACAAAACAAAAACAGTTCGATTATCACCCAAATAAGATTTTAGTTCACATATCTAACATCAAAATGTGAATTTGAAACAACAAGCTAATGTTCTACGAAATAAGCTAAACCGACCATTACTAGGACACTTATACGAAAAGGATGAATTTTAAAGAAAGTGCATGAACTTTAACCTAAATTGTTGAACTATGAACTGAAAGAGTTACATGTTTTCAAACCAAAAATGGAATGGTTCAATTTGAAGTCTAAAATTGTACATTTTTACAAAGAAAAAATCCGAATTTTCAACCAGTTCAACCTATGAAGAAATTATGAATTTTTAACAAAATAGTTGAATATTCAATTAAAACGATGGTTGTATACTTGTAGTTTCATTTTTAAACAAAAATAGGAATTTTCGACAAAAAAGTTATTTTAAGCCGAATTGTCAAATTTTTGCGCAAATTCTTGAATTCGCAAGTTGAAGAACGAAATGAATTTTCTACGAAAAAGTCAACTTAGGGGCCATCCATATACAACGTGGACAATTTTTCACTACTTTTTGACCCTCCCCCCCTCCCCCT
>NC_046660.1:140587727-140602485 GCF_010883055.1 Belonocnema kinseyi
ATCGTTAAACTGGTCGGAAATTCGAATGAAAAAACGTCATTTTAGTACTCTTCAAACCCACGGGGAATGATTGTTTGGATGTTAAAAACTAACAATAAGTTTAAATGGCAGCTCCTTAGTGGTGCCAAAGTTGACTGGCAGGCTGTCAAACATGCCAAAATTTCAAGTCAAGAAACGTGATTTTAGTTCTCTTGAAACATGTCAGTCAACTTTGGCAATATTCAGGAGCTGCCAGTCAAATTCTTTGTTAGTTGTTTGCACCAAAACAATCATCCTCGATGGGTTTGAAGAGTACTAAAATTATGTTTTTTCACTCGAATTTTGGACATGTTTGACAGTTTCCCACTTAATTTTCGCACCACTCAGGAGGTAATGGTCAAATTCTTTGTTAGTTATTTGCACTAAAACAATCATCCTCAATAGGTTTGAAGAGTACTAAAATGACGTTTTTTCACTCGAATTTTTGACTTGTTTGACAGTTTCCGAGTTAACTTTAGCACCATTTAGGAGCTGCCAGTCAAATTCTTTGTTAGTTGTTTGCACCAAAACAATCATCCTCAATGAGTTTGAAGAGTACTAAATTGACGTTTTTTCACTCGAATTTTTTACATGCTTGACAGTTTGCCAGTTAACTTTGACACCACTCAGGAGCTGCCAGTCAAATTCTTTGTTAGTTGTTTGCACCAAACAATCATTCCCCGTGGGTTTGAAGAGTACTGAAACGACGTTTTTTCACTCGAATTTTCGACATGTTTGACAGTTTCCCAGTTAACTTTGGCACCACTCAGGAGCTACCAGTCAAACTTATTGTTAGTTTTTAGCATCCAAACAATCATTCCCCGTGGGTTTCAAGAGTACTAAAATGACGTTTTTTCACTCGAATTTTTTACATGTTTGACAGTCTGCCAGTTAACTTCGGCACCATTTAGGAGCTGCCAGTCAAACTTATTGTTAGTTTTCAGCATCCAAGCAATCATTCCCCGTGGGTTTGAAGAGTACTAAAATGACGTTTTTTCACTCGAATTTTTGACATGTTTGAAAGTTTCCCAGTTAACTTTGGCACCATTCAGGAGCTGCCAGTCAAATTCTTTGTTAGTTGTTTGCACCAAAAACAAGCATCCTCGATGGGTTTAAAGAGTACTAAAATTATATTTTTTCACTCGAATTTTTGACATGTTTGACAGTTTTTCACTTAACTTTGGCACCACTCAGGAGTTAATAGTCAAATTCTTTGTTAGTTGTTTGCACTAAAACAATCATCCTCAATGGGTTTGAAGAGTACTAAAATGACGTTTTTTCACTCGAATTTTTTACATGTTTGAAAGTTTGCCAGTTAACTTTGACACCACTCAGGAGCTGTCAGTCAAATTCTTTCTTAGTTGTTTGCACCAAAAACAATCATCCTCGATGGGTTTGAAGAGTACTAAAATTATGTTTTTTCACTCGAATTGCTTACATATTTGACAGTTTGCCAGTTATCTTTGACACCACTCAGGAGCTGCCAGTCAAATTCTTTGATAGCTGTTTGCACCAAAACAATCATCCTCAATGGGTTTGAAGAGTACTGAAATCACGTTTTTTTACCCGAATTTTTGACTTGTTTGACAGTTTCCGAGTTAACTTTAGCACCATTTTGGAGCTGCCAGTCAAATTCTTTGTTAGTTGTTTGCACCAAAACAATCATCCTCAATGGGTTTGAAGAGTACTAAAATGACGTTTTTTCACTCGAATTTTGTACATGTTTTGAAAGTTTGCCAGTTAACTTTGACACCACTCAGGAGCTGCCAGTCAAATTCTTTCTTAGTTGTTTGCACCAAAAACAATCATCTTCGATGGGTTTGAAGAGTACTAAAATTATGTTTTTTCACTCGAATTGCTTACATATTTGACAGTTTGCCAGTTAACTTTGACACCACTCAGGAGCTGCCAGTCAAATTCTTTGTTAGTTGTTTGCACCAAAACAATCATCCTCAATAGGTTTGAAGAGTACTGAAATGACGTTTTTTCACTCGAATTTTTGACATGTTTGACAGTTTCCCAGTTAACTTGGGCACCACTCAGGAGCTACCAGTCAAACTTATTGTTAGTTTTTAGCATCCAAACAATCATTCCCCGTGGGTTTGAAGAGTACTAAAATGACGTTTTTTCACTCAAATTTTTTACATGTTTGACAGTCTGCCAGTTAACTTTGGCACCATTTAGGAGCTGCCAGTCAAACTTATTGTTAGTTTTCAGCATCCAAACAATCATTCCCTGCGGGTTTCAAGAGTACTAAAATGACGTTTTTTCCCTCGAATTTTTGACGAGTTTAACGATAAATTGTTGCAAAATGTGTGTCCACGTGGATTCTAGCTCAACCCCCCGGCCCCCCTCGTGGACAAGCGTGGAATTTTACCAAACCCCCCTCCCCCCCTAAAGCGTCCACGTGGTATATGGATGGCCCCTTATATGGCCAAAGAGATGAATATGAAAATTAGTTCTTGAAGTAACATGTAACAGTTAATATTTCAAACAAAAAGATTTTAATTAAGAAAAAACTTAAATTGACCAAAAAAGACGTATTTTTAAGAAAATGTTTTATTTCTGAAACAATATAGATTCATTTCCCAACAAGCAATTGAGTTTCTAATTAAAGGATGAACTATCATTTAAGATGCTTTGTTTTTTGTCCAAAAATAGGGAGTTTTTTAAAACACATGAATTTTCGTAACATGAAAAGTTCAATTTTTATTTCGAAATATGAATATCGAAGAAAATTAATTAATTTAAGTTTATAAATTTATAAGTTAAGAAAATTAATTCTCAGGAAGGAAAAAGATATCCAGTTTATTAGTTACATTTTCAACAAAAAGTTGATTTTTTACCAAGAAGATTAATTTGTCATCAGAAAATATGAATTATTGAAACAATACATCAATTTTTAGATCAAATAATTTATTTGAAAATTAATATATTAAACAAATTTTCAAAAAAGCGATTCGATTTCTAAAACCACGAAAATTGATTTTTAACTACGAAATACGAATTTTGAAGTCAAAATGCAATTGTCTTCGAAACAGTAACATTTTTAAATCGAAAATATTATTTTGAAACTAAATAAGTTAATTTTCTGAAAATTGTGAAATTTTCTAGCCAAAACATGAATTTTCGAGTTATTATTCATACATGTACTGTTGTATGACAATTTGTCACGCTATATCTATTTTTCCAGCAATTAATTAATCATCTCTTAAGAAATTATTTTAATCGATAATTTTCACATTTATTGCAAAGGAATGTGGCTCAGCATGGTATGCAAAAATATGCCCGCTGTGCCAAGATATTCGCAGTGAGCGTGGAGCTTCGCGATGCTTTTAAAAAAAAAGGCGAACAAAGCATCTGCGGCTTTGATGATGACATTCCCTATTGAAGAACTAGCGCTTCGCGCTCAAAAATTAGGTTATATAGACTATTCTCTTTAAAAAATGGAACGATGTAGACAAACTGGAACGGAATATAAGAAGTTGGAATGCTTCCTGTTGAAAAATTGTTCACAAAAAGTAGAAACACCTAAAACAATTTTTGCATGAATCTACACATATATACAATAAATTTCAAACAAAATCATACCGAAGTGCAAATTTTTTTGTTATTTACACTAATTGTGCACTTTTGTTTCGTATTTTATTGTGCATTGTTGTATTATAATTGTAGATTCAATTTCCTACAAGAATTTAAGAAAAATCACAACTTCAAGAATTTACAGCTATATAAATAATCTGCAGGAGTTTACAGGTTTTGCAGCCAAAAAGTTGTCAATTGTTCGACCCAGTATGAAAAAGATTTAGAATTTTGCAATTAGATAATTTTAAAAGAAGATATGTACATTATTGCTATAACAAAAAAGCTTCTATGTTTGAACATTAAAGGAATGATCAAATATTAAAAAACAATAATGAATAATATTTATTAAACAACAATTAACCATGTGTATGAATTCTATTTACAAATATTTTGCAATCAATTGGACACCAAATACTTATTCTCAATTTATGTCTTTGCAGTGTTCTTAAAATGCGCCGTCCTTGGTCGTCAAAGAACAACTTTTTAACTGAACATAAAATTTGAACAATAAAGAAAGAACAAACATTGAAATTGAACGATTTGTACTCTCGACGATACAATTTTTTTCAATTGAAGTTATGAAAAGTGAACTGCAAATTATAGCACTCAGAGTGAAACACTTACAAATTTTGAACTATTAATAGTAGAGTTTGAAATTTTTTACTTCAAACTTCCAATAATTTACGCATATAAAAGCTTTCATTTTTAGTTTAGAATTTTTAAATTGAAAACCGTCAATTCGCAAAATTTGGAATTTTTAAACTTCATGTATTGTGCAGTTCCAAGATTTAAACAAATATAAACCCACGCTATCATTTTTAATTCTATTTAACAGTGATTTAAGCAATTTATTTATTTATTTAAAATTCGTTGAAAAACATCATTTTCAAATTTTCTTATTTTCGTTTTTCTAGGAATTCTCATTAAAATTGTTTATTCTCTTAAAAGCTTTTGAAAAGAAATTTCTAAATTTTGTGATCGAATTCTTCAAGAACACATAGGCCGACAAAATTTGTGCCCAAAGAGCGAACTATGTGACCCCGAAGGATTTTCGCGTCCGAAAAACGAATCTGTTGTCTACATTTTTACTATAACTCAGGTTTTTGAGGTATCCTGGCCTAAAAGAGCAAAAATGGATATGGTTAGCTATATTTAAGCCAATATAACATGATGAGCATTAAAAAAAATGCTGACCCCATTGTTTAGTACTCCATTTTATCTTCCATTTCTATTTTAAATCATGCAGAACCGTTTTTTTATCTCCGAAATATCGCACACTTACCATTTCAGTTCCACAATAAAAACTAGCAAAGTAGGCGTAAAAAGTTAATAAATGGTTAGTGTGTCATATTTTGGAGAAAAAAAATCGGTTTTAAATTATTATTAGAAATGTAAATGGAAGATAAAAACGAGTGCGACACTACAGGCGTTAGCAGTTTTTAGAAGAAAAAATCTGATTGTTTATATTGCCTCAAATATGGCTGAAATAGGCATTTTTGTACTTTTAGGTTAGGATATCACAAAAATCTGACGTATAGGAAAAATCTTGATAACGGGTTCGATTTTAGAATAGCAAAATCCTTCGGGGTCACGTGGTCCGTTCTTTGAGTACAAAAACCTTAAACTTATTGCAATTCTTCTTAAATTAATATCGGCTTAAGTTTCGATTTTGAATAAACGCTGATTTTGATTTTAAAAGTATTGATTGTGAAAAGGTCCATTTTTGTTTAAATCTATATTTTCTACAATAAAGTTCCAATACTTACAGCATAATTTTCCATAATAATTTACGTAAAGCTGTTTTTAAAATGTCAAACACAAAAATTTTAAAAAAGTGAGACCCTGCTGTTTTCTGTAATGCCTGATCGATTTCTACTAATAAAGTAAAAAAAATATATCAATCAAAAGTTAGACTAATTTTTAAATGGAAGTGACTCAGAATTTATTGTTCATTTTCTAACTTTCGTACAAGAAAATGCAATAAAAAATGATCTATTTGTATTTAATTGTATTGTTTTGGTTAAATATGGTTCATTTTTTAACAAAAATGTACATGTTTTAAAAGAAAAGTAGATTTGTAGAAATGTTTTACTTTTCTGTAAAAGCTGTCTTCACCAATGGTTTTTAATATAATTTTAATACAATTTGTATTATTAATTTTATAACAAGAGACGTTGTACCATATTATTTGATTTCGTTTTCTGAATGATCAGTTCTAACATTCCAAATATTTGTAGTCAGTTTTTGATAAGATACTAAAAAACATTTCCCTGCTTTTTACAAATATCTCTATTTTGAATTTGTGTCTTACTGAAAAATGTTTTATGAATATTTTATAAATCTTGTTGAAATCTGCAAGAAGTGACAATCAAAACTTATGGATCTATTAAAAACAACAATAAAGTAATCAAAATTAAAATTAAAATTCCAAGTTTAAATCTTCGGTCATACGAACATTTATTACTAAAATTTGGTTTATAACAACGTTTCCAGCACACATTAAAAATTCCACGAAACATTTTAATATTATCAATTCTCATTACAATGTACACAGAAAATTAGTTGCTACAATATCTCACTTTTAAAAACACCGTTTATATAGAAATATCAAAGAACAATCTATAAATACTTTTTTGCTTTACAAGAATTCATTGAAGAAAAAATTAAAATCATATTAGAACTTACGAAAAAATTTTAATTCAGAAGAAATAAGGGGCCATCCATATACTACGTGGACAGTTTAAGGGGGGAGGGGGTATGGCAAAATTCCACGCTTGTCCACGAGGGGGACCGAGGGGGTCAGGCTAGATTCTAGATGGACACGAGTCAAGAACCGCCCTTTTAATTTATGTGCTACAAAGCCTTTGTAAATGTCCTCTTATCCTATCTATCCTATTTATCCAAAATCTTTTCGAAATCATTCAAATCTTTTTCAAATATTTCTTAGTGCTTTGAAAATATTTTCAAAATATTATCCTTAAATTCTGCGAGCAATCTTTTAAATCCAATATTCGAATTTATAATCCGAATTCTGAATTTTATTGAAATCTTTTAGAATATTTCAAAAGAACGAATAGCCAACATTTTTCGCTAAGTTCTTCAATTCTGAAGCATAAAACAATATGAAATTTCTATAAAAAATTATATTTACGACCAAATACTTGAATTTTCATTTAAAACGGGGAACCTTTCTGCATACAAAATAAATAAACTGTTTTCTTGTAGAAAGTAGTTGAACTATAAAGCAAGTAGTTGATTTTTCGACACAAGAACATAAGCTCTTAAAGCAACATGTAACATTTCATATTTCAACCAAAAAAGATTTAAATTAAAAAAAAAATATTTTAATTCAACCAAAAAAGACAAATTTTCAAGAAAATAGTTTAATTCTTAAGTAAGACAGATTAATTTTCGACTAGGCCGTTTCATTTTTAACCAAAAAGGATGAACTTCCATTCAAGATGATTAATCTTCTATTAAAAATGAGAATATTTGAAACATATGAGTTTTTAAGAGAATAAGATCCATTTTTTATTTGAAATATCAATGTTATTAAAAATGAAATCATTACATTTTCAGTCTAGAAAATGAATTCTCTGACAGAAAAAGATTTTCAGCATAATAGTTACCTTTCCAACCAAAAAGTTGATTTTGTTACAAAGAAGATTAATTTTTCACTTGAATTTTCTGCTAAAAAGATAACTTTTCAACCAAAGATTTCAATTTTTAACTGAGAAAGTAGATCGATAAATTGAATCAAAAATAAATTATTAAACAAATTTTTAACAAAGCAGTTGTATTTTTAAAATAATAATTAAAATGCTGATAAATTATTATATTTTTAAATCAAAATCATGACTTTTCCAAAAACAAAAATTGATGTTTAACCAAAAAAGACGAATTTTTGAAACCAAAATGATCAATTATCTAAAAAAAGTCACATTTTGAAGCCAAAAATATGAGAATTTAACTAAACGAGTTAATTTTCTACCAAATAGTTCGATGTTCTAACAAATTGTTAAGTTTACAAACTCTAGGACGAACTTTCTACAACAAAGTTGGCTCACAACGTAACATTTCAATTTCCAATTAAAATAATGAATCTTTAACCAAAAAAATGGAAATTTTTAAAGTATTGGATTTCCAAGGGAAAATATGTTGTTTTTTTTTACATTTAACGACCTGTACGCGTGTCTTGGCTAGTTGTCAAGATTGTTGAATTATTCGAATAATGAGTGAGTAAAGTAATGTAAACCCTACCCAAAAGAATCTTTGAGTATATACTAAAATTCTTTAGTTCAAAGAAGCTCAGAGAAATTCTCCGCAGGCACTCAGGTAGATATTTTTAAAGGTCCAGGAAGTTCGTTTAAATGGTCTGAAGGCTTTAAAATATCCTTTCCGAGATTGAAATAAGAATACGATCATAAATAACAAGCAGAGAGGCTATCTCAATAGAGTAGCCGACACTCAAGGGTCCTTTGTTAAGCTTTCGGATTAAAATTTAGAAGTAGATTTTTTTTTTTTAATTTCATAGTTTACAGCCTAAAACATAATAATTCGGAATCTACGGGTTTCGATGACTTCAGATGTCTAACTTTTTTTTTAATGCTTAAAATTGGAATTAATAGAACGTTTCTCGTAAATGGAATAAGATACGCCAAAAAAGACAACATTTTTGAATTCAACTAGAAAATTGTATATCAGTATATAAGTTATAATTAGAAATAATTATAATTAGAAAATTCATCAATTAAAAAAAAGTGTTAATAATTTCAAGAGAAATTTAAAAAGGGAGAGCGGATTAGCCACGACCAACTACTGTAAATAACTCTGCCCGCCCGGTACGTGACGAATACAAAAGGAATATTATATTACCGTCGCACCACTCTTAAAAGGACCACTAAAAGGATCTTGAAAAGGACCCAAATCTCTCAAACTATCTCTGAGATTATTTTGTTTCAAATCGAGTTTGTTTATAGACTCAAATGGGCCAGGCTATTTCGCTAAAGAAAACTCAGAGATTTCTTTCGGTAGGGAAGTGTCGAATTCGGATAGTATGCCACAATACATTAATTTCTTGAATAGGTTTATATGGAAATAAGTAATGGCAATTCTTACTAATCCGAATGCAAACATAACCTACAAATTGTAATTTGTGAACTTAAATGGACGAAAGAAACTCATATTACCCCGGAAAGACTGTAGTGCCTAGAGGATCATAGCGGAAGCTTTTTAAAGGCACGGTGGTGTTCGCGATAATAGATTTTTAGGAGTTTTGTGTCCGGTCAGAGTGTGAAATCCATTTGCTTTGTGTGTATATAATTTTACGAGTGAGTATCTGTGTATCCACCTTTCCATACAATCGTAAACAGCTGTTCACAGCTGTTGTGAGGAACAAGATGGCGACGTCAACAATTACAAAAAAAGCGACCGGGAAAATGTGCAAAGGGTGTAATGGCAACATTGCAACAGATTTCACTGAATGCGGGAGATGTGGTTCTTTTTATCATCCGGGCTGTCCAAATTAACGCAGATCGCTATCTGAGGCTGTATTCACTAAGTGCTGTGGCACGCGTTCATGCTCACCCACACCTTTCACCAAAGAAGAGCTCGAGAAGATATTTAACATTGGATAAATTTCTGGAAAAATTCAATGAAAAAGTAAAAACCAACTTAAAGAGCAGATAGATACAAGTCTTAAATGTATACAGACTGACATACAAGAGAGACTAAAATTCCACTTGGCAAGCACCCTACATAACCTCAAAGAGGAACTGGCTATCAGCATTAAGAGCATTGATACCAAAGCAACTAAACTACATGAGGAAATAAAATAGACTCAACATAGGCTGCCAACTGTTGAATCCTCTATCAATGAGTTGGAGCAGTTAAGTCTGAAGTTATCGGACATAGACGATCCCGGAAAATCAGGTAAACAAATCATATCACAAGCTATAACGGAAATTAATGAGAGAAATCTTCGTAAGAAAAACATTATGATTTTCGGATTGCCAGAATAACCTACTAATTCACAGCCCCAGTCCGGGAGTACATATACAATTTTAAATCAACAAGCTAACAATAAAGCGAGGATTGTTCAACTGCCCTACCGAAAAGAATCTTTGAGTATATACTAAAAATTCTTTAGGTTAAAGAAGCTCAGAGAAATTCTTCGTAGGCACTCAGGTAGATATTTTTAAAGGTCCAGGAAGCTCGTTTAAATGGTCTGAAGGCTATAAAATATCCTTTCCGAAATTGAAATAAGAATACGATCATAAATAACAAGCAGAGAGGCTATCTCAATAGAGTAGCCGACATTCAAGGGTCCTTTGTTAAGCTTTCGGATTAAAATTTAGAAGTAGATTTTTTTAAATTTCATAGTTAAGGAACATTATATTACCGTCGCGCCACTCTTAAAAGGGCCACTGAAAAGATCTTGAAAAGGACCCAAATCTCTGAAACTATCTCCGAGACTATCTTGTTTCAAATCGACTTTGTTTATAGATTCAAATGGGCCAGGCTATTTCGTTAAAAAAACTCAGAGAGTTCTTTCGGTAGGGTGATAACAGCAGTTATAGGTGAATGTAATCCTAATATAAGTTATTATAGAATAGGCGCTTTTTCACATACACATACATATCCAAGACCAGTGAAAGTGATCTTTCAAACCGAAGAACAAGCATTGAGCTGCCTAAAAAAATACCACCTCCTACGGAACTCGAACAACCTCCTACCACAGCTCACAGGAATTCACTTTGGCGGAGACAAAACAAAGCTCCAAATGGCGGAATTTGCAAGCATCAAGAATCAGCTGGAAATACGAACACAAGCGGGGGAACAGGACCTGCAAATAAAATGGATACAAGGTCAGCCAGCGATGGAAAAGAAAAGCAGACAAGTTGCTCCGAGGGAAAACTCGATAGTAACTTGATAGTATAGTCCCAAAATACAACCCCTCTGATCACCAGGATAAGTTTCCAAAATGGTATTCGCAAGAATTAAAAATTAAGATAAGACAGAAAGAGAAATATAGAAAAAAGCAGTACAAACTGAGCAAGATAATAATTACGTTCAATTAAGAAAGGAGGTCAAGTATTTGATGGCTAGAGATCGTTCAAATTACAAAAATAGTTGTGAAAATGCATTAATTAAAGATCCTAAAAAAATTTGGAACTATATTGGGGACCAGAAGGGCTACACCAGAATCCCTGGAATCATGCTGTTGGATGGCATTGCATTCACTGATCCAAAAAGCATTGTAAACGCTTTTGCTACTTACTTTAGCAGTATCTATACAACTACAAACTTAAAAAATGCAAATGAAGCGGAATCTGGGGCTAGTAGATTATTAGGCTACAAATTGAAACTGGACAGTATAGACGTGAATATTCAACTGACATTCCTGGCTGATAAACAAACCTCAGGTACCGATAGGATACCTAGTTTTATAGGTAAAAACTGCGCTAGTGGGCTCAATATTCCTCTGACATACATTTACAATCTGATACTCGAGACTGGGAAGTACACAAACAGGTGGAAGGAGGCGAAAATTTGCCCAGTACACAAAACGGGAAGTAAATCAGATATAAAAAATTACAGACCCATAGCTATTATAAACAATTTTGCAAAAGTTTTTGAGGCACGCTTAGCAAATTATATCGCTGCATTGATTAAATCAGAACTCACAGAAGCTCAGCATGGATTTGTTATTGGTAGATCTGTATAAACAAATTTAATGGTCATTACTCAAACTATATCAGAATCACTGGGTGAAAAATCACAGTTAGATGTAATTTATCTTGACATCACAAAATGTTTCGATAAATTGAACCATAATGTACTAATAAAAATAATAAATAGCACTTGCCTACCTGGTAACCTAAAAATCCTTTTAAATGATTTTCTAAAAAACAGGAAAAACCAAGTTCAATATTCAGATTGTGTATCGAATGCTTTTATCCAGATTTCTGGAGTTCCACAAGGCTCAAACTTAGGCCCAGTTTTATTTCTAATTCTGTTTAACGTTGATAAGCAATCTGATACGAAAATTAAAAAACTAATATTTGCCGATGACACGAAACTTTTCAAGGTGTGTTCATCGATCGTCCATTAAATAAAGTAATCAACATTGAAATTAAAATTCAAAGTTTAAATCTTCGGTCATACGATCATTAATTACTAAAATTTTACTAAAATTACCTTTTTTGTGCTTTCTTCAGGTAAATAATTGAATTCTAAAATTAATAATATAAAAGTAAATAATAAATAAATATTTAAAAGTCAGAATTTTTAAGTAATGCAAAATATTTTTAATATTGTACTTACAGTTTAGTCATAATAAGATTTGTTAACAATTTTAATCCATGTTTGTGTTTAATTTTTCCATTTTCCAATCGAAAAATATTATTTTCCAATAATTATTAGTTGAAAAATATTTTTTAGTTTCTATAGTCATACTTAAATAATATATAGATTATTAAAAAATAGTGAAAATGTTTAATTTAACTTTCATTTTTAACCCGTTTTGTGGATAAACCATGGTCGGAAAGTCTTTACATTCAAATTATTTCTAACGTCGAATAAACTGACAATACAATTTTTGAATTCAGAATGAAAATTTCAATTAATATTTAAAATACTTAGATACATGTTATCAAAATCTCCCATTTCAGTTTGTAAATTTATGCAATTCCTTTTATATTTTTAAATGAAAATTGATTCTAAGATTCTCCTTTTATATGTGTTTTTTTTCTTTTCCTAATATTTTTATATTGTTACAAGTAAAATCAAAATAATGTTCATGTGTCCATACATGTTTTGATAGGCCTGTGTTTTGGTTTCCTGTTCGATAATCTCTTTTATGTTCTGTAATTGTACTTTTTAGTCTCCTGTCTGTTTCACATATGTAAACTTTATTACATTGTTTGTATTTAATTAAATATACCACATTCAACAAATTCTCTTTTAAATCAGACTCTTTTATATTCTGAAAAGTGTTTCCTAATTTAGGATTATTTGAAAAATTAGAAGTAATTTTATGTTTTTTAAGTGATGCTCTGAGTCTTTCAGATAAACCTTGTATATAAGGTAAAGATACTTTAATGTCAAATTTGTTATCCTCTTTTAACCATTTTTCTTTTTTATTGTTCTTACATGTGCTATTGTAGTTTTCATGGATACGTTCTTTTATAATGCTATTCATTGATGGTAGCGGGTAATTATTTCATTTTAATGTTTCTTTAATTGAATTAAAGGGCATGTGACACAGCTAAATACCTATATTACCGACCACAGTTTTTCAGTTCACTGAATGTTTTTTGAACCTAAGAACTTTTTTTGTAAATAAAATATCGAGCTGAAACTTTGGGAAATGTATTAGAGTACAATAAAGTACGTTTAGGTACTGCATTTTAGTAGGAACTTCACTGAAAATTATTTCATCTTTTTTCTGAACCTCAACATTTTTTGAACGTTCGAACTTTTTTTATACATAAAATATCGGTCTCAAACTTTGAGAAATGCAAGAGCCGAAAGACAACTACGTTTAAGTACAAAGCTTAATAATAAAAGATGTAAAAAAATATGTTTCAACAATCAATTCCAACGGCATCAGCCGGTAACGTTGTACACGAAAATACAAACCCTCTAGAGCCTCGTCTAGTGGCCGCCAAGTTTCGTATTTTCGTGTACAACGTTACCGGCTGATGCCGTTGGAATTGATTGTTGAAACATATTTTTTACATCTTTTATTATTAAGCTTTGTACTTAAAAGTAGTTTTCTTTCGGCTCTTGCATTTCTCAAAGTTTGAGACCGATATTTTATGTATAAAAAAAGTTCGAACGTTCAAAAAATGTTGAGGGTCAGAAAAAAGATGAAATAATTTTCAGTGAAGTTCCTACCAAAATGCAGTACCTAAACGTACTTTATTGTACTCTAATACATTTCCCAAAGTTTCAGCTCGATATTTTATTTACAAAAAAAGTTCTTAGGTTCAAAAATACATTCAGTTAACTGAAAAACTGTGGTCGGTAATATAGGTATTAAGCTGTGTCACATGCCCTTAAATTGTTTTTTCTTAAATTAAAACACTTAATTTTATAGCCCTATCAATTAGTCCTTTTATTAAGTCAACCTTTTGACTGAATTCATGATGTGAGTTACAGTTTAGATATTGGCCGGACCATGTTTGTTTTTTAAACCAATCTGTAAAAATGTTTCCTTCATTTGTTTTTTAAATAGAAATGTCTAAAAATTGTATGGTATTATTTTCAATTTCATGCGTGAACTTTAAACAGCCTTCTACATTGTTAAATGTTTGAACAAATTCATTAATTTTCTCAGTAGGAATTATAGCAAAAATGTCGTGAACATATGTTTTATATATTAAAGGTTTGAATTTTAAATTTCTTAGGGCTCTGTTTTCAACATCTTCTAACAATAAATTGGAAATGATCAGAGATAAGGGAGAACCCATAGGACAACCAAAAACTTGTTTATAGTATTTGTTATTGAAAGCAAAAATTGTTTTGTTAAAAAAAGTTCCTATTGCCTTTAGAATTTCATTTTTTGAATTTTTTGTAAGATTTTTATTAAGATTTAAGTTTTCTTCAACAAGATCCAAAGCCAAATCTAAAGGTATATTGTCGAACATGGAAACAACATCTAGTGAAATCATGGAGTGGAAATTGGAATTTTTTTGTTTTTTAGACAGTTTTTGAAGTTCCAACTATCTTTAACAAATGAATCAGTTTTTCCTGATACTGGTTTCAAAATTATAAATAAGTAAGAAGCTAAATTATAGGTCGGGGAACTTATGAATGAGACTATTATTCTCCATTTTAAAATAGGTGTATGTAGCTTAGGGAGAGCATAAGCTTTTGCTACTATGGAACCACGTGTTTTTAGCCTATAAGACATTTGATCATTAATATATGTTTTTAGTTCCCATCTTTTAATAATGCCATTACATTTCTCTTCTACAGAAGGTACCAAAGATGTTTTTACTTATTATATTTTTTAACCATTTTTCGGTTCTAACTTCCTTAAGTTCGTGATTGTGTTGAAAAATCTTAGGGGACATCCATATGCCATGTGGACAATTTTTCACCGCTTTTTGAGCCCCCCTCCCCTCGTGGACAGCCGTGAGATTTTGAC
>NC_046660.1:140602585-140603963 GCF_010883055.1 Belonocnema kinseyi
TTTCTTGGGTTTAAAAGTCGATTATTTCACTAAGAGTTGAACTACTTTGTAAAAAAATACGTTTTTTTTAACAAGGTTTTATAATTATGGTTGAAAATTTAAATATTTGGTTGAAAGTTTAACTCTTTGATTGAAAACTCATATTTTTCGTTTAAGAAATTCGACTTTTTGTAGATAATTCTTCTTTTTGACATTAAAATTAAATAATTTCGTTGAAAATTTATGTATTTTGTTTAAAATTTGTCTTTTTTTGTAGATCATTAATTTTCTTGGTCGAAAATTCATCTGATTGGTTGACAATTCAGCAAGTTTGTTGAAAATAAATTTTTTCCGTTAAAAATTATTTATCTTTATCTGAAAATGTAACTATT
This sequence comes from Belonocnema kinseyi, assembly GCF_010883055.1. Classification (NCBI taxonomy): domain Eukaryota; kingdom Metazoa; phylum Arthropoda; class Insecta; order Hymenoptera; family Cynipidae; genus Belonocnema; species Belonocnema kinseyi. The sequence continues at coordinate 140,602,957 of NC_046660.1, forward strand.
ATAAGATTGATTAAAAATCAATCGTATATATTGGTTAAGTTTGAAAATCGTTTTTTTTTATAGTTAAAACACCAATTATTTGTTAGAAAATTAATTTATTTGTATTCGATTATGACTTGCAATATTATTTCAGTATACAAAATTTTTATTTTTAACCCGAACAAACTGAAATTTTTTAATTAAAAAAAGGAAATTTCGTTAATCATCAGCAATATTTGACCGTTCATTGAAAACAATCCATTACAAACAAGTGTTAAAAACTATACAAATTTGAACAGAATGGTTCGAATTAGAAATCCTTGAATTGTTAAATTTGTAATGAGCTAAATTTTAAGTTTAAACGCTACAATGTTAATTTAAAAAAAGATTCAGAATTAATTTAAAACTTGAAATTATTTCAAATCATTTGAAACACTATTTTGCCTTTTGCAGATTTAAAAAAAAAGCTTTTTGAAAATTGTACAGTATTTAAAAAGAATGACAAAAATTGTTGTGATTGCTAAGAACATTGAAAATGATTTTTTATTTTGACAAATAAATTTTAAGTGATTATTTGAAAACATTTTTAAAATTAAAAACAAAGAATCCGTAACATTTAAAGGAAATTTTTTCATTTTGCAGTTTTTTTATTTTAGGAAAAAAATTTAATTAACAAAATATATCAATTTTCAACCCAAAATTTTACTTTTTAACGAATTAAATTAATTTTCTATCAAATAATTGATGTTTTAACTAATACAATGTACAGGATAAAGTTTCAAACAAAAATTGAATAGTTCAATTTCCAGATAAAAACGATTAATTTTTAATCAATCCTAGAATAGTTACATTTTCAGATAAAAAAAAAATTTTAATCGAAAAAATAAATTTGTAATAAAGTTGTTAAATTCTCAACTAATAACATCAATTTTCGACCAAGAAAATTAATGATCTACAAAATTAATTATCTACAAAAAGTTGATTTTTTTCAGCCAAAAATATGAGTTTTCAATCAAAGAGTTAAACTT
>NC_046660.1:140604063-140611654 GCF_010883055.1 Belonocnema kinseyi
CCCCTAATCTGTCCACGTTGACGTATTTGATGAAAATATAGATATTATTGGTCTTCAAAGCACAATATAAAAAATTCGAGTGTACCTCGAGTATACCGCCGTTGCATCCAGCGCGTTACACCTGGCTTGCTTGTTCTCGCCAGGGATTATATCTTAGAAGGCCGACGTACCTGAGATATTTAAACTAGACATTTTAAATAGAAATGGTCAATTTTGTTTTCCCAGCATCAGCTAAATCTTTTAAATCCTGCGGACTCTCTCATTTTAAAGTCGCGATAGAGTAAATCTAGGAGTATTTATATCGCTCGAGTTTCAACACGACTGAACAGCCCTTTAATTAATTCTTTTAATTTGAAATAAAATAAATTTTTTCATCTAAATATTATAAACGAATTCAGTTTCAAACAACAGAATTCGAAATTTATAAAATCTAAACGGTAGGAATATAAAAAAATGAATAAATTCACTATCTTACGTATTATTCACATTTTTAACGTTTTCAATTTAAACTTCATTAAGCTTTATAATTTTAAATTTCAAAATATTAGACAATTAGGATAATTCAATATACATGTCAATATTGGAATTGCGTTTTATCATAGAAATAATTAAAAAGTTAAAAATAATAATTGTTGCAAATAGTTTCTCTAGCATAATATTTTAATTTGGCGTATTTTACGGAAAATAGATGTGTTCTCAACAACATATGTAATAACTGATATTTTAAGAAAAAAAAATATTTTGATTTAATTAAAAAGCAGCTAAATCGACTAAAAAAGGACGAATTTTTAATAAAAAAAGTAAATCTTCACTCAAAGCAGATGAATTTTCAACCAACAAGTGATTGGAATTTTCAATTAAAAGACAAGCTTTCCGTAAAGTCGTTGAATATGTAGAATGTAGAGAATTCCCGTGCAGAAATGTGGTCATGGCCCAAATCAGGCCCAAACTTGGCACCAGTAAAAATTAATCAAATTTTTTCTAAGGTTACAAGTGTTCAATTTTAATGTATTTTTCCAGTTTTTTAACTCTTTTTAAGTATTGTGTAAAAAATAATTTTTCAAACAAAAAATTATTTAAAATTTTCCCAAAAATCTTAAGAATATCCTTGATTAGCTTCAAAATGTTCTTTTTAAATCTTCAAAAATGTGCATTTTCATTAAAATTTGGTTAGACTTCTATGAAATGTTAAATTGTTTTTGATTTTTGTTCAAATTTTAAATCTCTTTTACAATGATATGGATTTTTAATGAAAATTTTAGTCAATCTTCAAAAATAAAAAAAAAACCTTTTAAATTTTATAATTTTTTTTTTAATTTTGGAAATTTTTGGAAATTTTCTTAAATAATATCTTATGATGAATTTTCTCAGAAAAAAACATTTTTGATTTTCATAGGAATCTTTACAAAATTTTTTTATATGATTTTATTGTTAATTGTTTGGAATCTATTTTTTTCAAATTAATTTCGAAATTCTTTCAAAAGTTCCGAATATCGTTTAAATTGTTTCCAATTTTCTCAACAATTATTAATTAAACTAGCAAAATTTAAAAAAATGCCTGAAAATCCTCGAGATGATTTTTTTTACAATTTTGGAAACCTGTTTAAATCTTTGTAAATATACACATGTAAACAAACACTTGAATGTTTATCTAAAAAAATGTTAACCGTAAATGGAATAACTAAAGTTTAAGTTTAAAAGTCCATTTTTGAAAAAAAACCCTACGAATTTCCTAGAAATTAGTTGCATTTTTGGAGGAAATTAATTTCAGACTAAGAAAATTAATTTTTGTTCAAGATTTTTTTTCTACCAAAAAAGACGAATAAATTTTTATTAACGAAAATTTTGTTTAATAAAAAAAGAACGAATTTTCAACAAAAGTCTCCACCATAACAGATCAATTGTAATCAAACAGATGTCGCAGTTGACATTCCGCAGATGTGACATGCCGCAGGTGTGATTTGCCGCAGTGAGACTTGCTGCAAGTGACATGATACGTCTCCCATCTCTTGCCAACTCCTTAATTTTTCAAGATCGCATGCAAGTATTGAGCCTATACTGAACATCAATTATGCATTTTTGTGGAAATTTTGACGTTCGTTTTTGGCTTTGTTCCTAAAAAATCTTTTTTTTTTAATTATTGTTCAAAAAACTATTTCTATAGCTAAAATGTTTGATAAAAACAATTTTGTATTTTTTACTGCAGTGCATATGTTTTCAGCAAATTTATGCTGCTAAACAATTTTGAAAGAACGTTTGCAGAAATCTTCAACTACAAGCTTGATTTTTTAATTAATGTACCAGTTTTTCGTGTAAAATGTTAACCTAACATAAAATTATTTAAAAAGTTATGAAAATTTAAAATTGAATGATTTTTGTGTCAAATAATTTTTTAATTGTAATATACATTTTCGGTGTGAAATAAGGCTAAGAAAACTTAAAAATGTGTAAAATTTGAAATCCTTATAATTTTTGCTCAGGAATGGTAGTTTTCAGTCAATTGTATAAATTAAGTAAAAGTTTAATTCATTTCAAACTTAACTGCAAACCTAGAAAATGCATTAGAAGGATTATCTGTAGATCCAATTAAAATATGTAAGACATAATAGCTGTAAGTCATTAAAATTTAAATAACAAAAATAAGAGAATTTAGTGCATCAATTTTAGAAGTGGCCAAAGAGAAAAAAGAGAAAAAGCGAAGTTCACGACACTTAGATTAAAGTTTTTCATTCTTTCTATTGACATATTTCATGGGTGATTGCCAAAAAGTTGACCCCTTTAGACATTTCGGTATTCGAAAAAGAATAATTTTCATACCACCTGAAATACATATTTTTTAATAAAGTATAACGCGAAAGTGTTGAAGATATAAACTAAGAACCCTTGACTTTTATCCCTTTTAACTTAATACAAGTAACATTTGTGAACTTTAAACCTTTTAAAAATGGTCTTCATATTATTTTACAAATATTTATTTTTAAATTTTTAGTTGGTAAATAAAAAATAAATAAATTTTCAGAATCAATTTCTTCAGAGAATATTAGGTTCATGACTATTAAAACAAGAAATTATAAAAGTAGTCACGCTACACATTTATTCAAAAGGCTCTTGAAGCATTTTGAAGGCGCCCTATTTTCCATATTTATAAATTACATAGAAGTGAATTTATATAGAATTATTTCTGAATAAAGTTCAAGAATGTAATTGAATTTTCACAAATGGGAAATAAGAAATGTTTTGCAAATGCTATGAAATCTCTTAGAATACCCTAAATAATTCATTTTTTTTAAATCCTATAAGCTTTTGAAATACATAAAAAAGTTCTAGGAATCTTTTAAAATTTCCTAAAACATTTTATATCTTTTGATATCTTTCAAAATTTCTCAAAACTTTTCAAATGCTCTTGAAAGTGCCTGCGAATCGTTTCCATTGCCCTGAAATATTTAAAATTCTTTCGAATCTCATTAAATTACTGGAATCCATGACCAATTTCTTTATAATCTTTTGAAATAACCTAAATTTAGGTAGAAATAAGTTTTGGAAGAAATTATGTGAGTTTTAATAATTCAAAAGAATTTCAATAAATTGAAAGAAACAAAGTAAAAAATGTTAAAATTCGTAAATAAACCCAATTTCAAGGAAAAATTGAATAAATGTACTCTTTTGTTTTTTTATTAGTTTAGACAAAAGTCCTTTTTCGCACTAAGTTTTAAGATTCAATTGAAAAGCTACATAACAATTAAAATAATTATATCTGAATACGCTTAATGGAATTCATATAATTCAGAGATTCAAGTAATTCAGAGAATTCAAGGAATGACGAGAATTAATGTCATTCAGCCTACCTAAGGAATTCCGTGAGCTCAAGAAATTTAGAAAATTCAAGATATTCCTTAAATTCAATGAATTTAGGAAATTCAAGTCATTCCTTAAATTCAAGGAATATACATGTATTATGGAATTCACAGATATCAAGGAATTCAGAAAATACAAGCATTTCTGAGAATTCCAGGAATTCACAAATATCAAGGAATTAAGAAAATACGAGGATTTCAGAGAATTCAAGAAATTCTCTGAATTCCGGGAATGAATAAATTCCATAAATTCAGATGATTCAAGCGATTCTGAGAGTTCAAGGAATTCAGAAAAACATTGAATTCAGAGAATGTGAGGTATTTAGAAAATTCAAGGCATTCCGTGAATTCAAGAGATTCAGAGAATTTAAGGGAGTCAGAGAATCACATAAATTAAGACAGCTTAAGAAATTCAGATAATTTAAGGGATTCCAAGTATTTAAGGAATTCAAAGAAAGAAAGAAATAATAGAATTCCAGGTATTCAGCAACTACAAGGCATTCCGTAAATTCAAGGGGTTCAGAGAATTCAAGGGATCCAGAATATTCGAGAAATTGATAGAATTCAATGAATACATAGAATTGAAAGAACTTATATAATTGAAGGAATTCACTGATTTTAAGGAATTCGCACATTTTAAGGAATTCAGAGAATTCAAAGAATTCATAGAGTTCATCTAATTTAAGGAATTCAGGGATTTCAATGTTTTATCGAATTCAAGGAATTCGGTGAATTTAAGTTATTTATAGAATTCAAGGAATTCAACCAATTCAGTGAGAATTCACGGGATTCAGAATATTTGAGGATTTCAGAGATTTCGTGGTATAGTCCATTTTTCATTGGTCTTCTAAAGATTATAGGCGAACTTTTTGTGAAATCGATGGTGGTCGAGTTCTTGGAAGGGACTTCTTCAAACCCTATTTATTATTCATTAAATATGTATTTAGCAGTAAAGTTTGTCTGGAGTGACGGGGATTGAATAACTAAGTAGGAAAATATCGATAGTGTTGAAGTTTTTCATTGTACAGGTAAGGCATACTAAGTGCATAGTTGCACGGTGTGTTTCTCATAATATGAGATACCAGTGGTTTTTATAACACTGTGGCTGCGCGGGGGAAATTAGTTACAAAAGTCTTTGTGACTACTGCGAAAACTACATATATCTAAATAGCAGTAAATTTATACTTCGGAAACATAGAATAAAGTTTTTCATTAAAAATAATACTTTATTTTGCATTTTATTAGCTATTACCTGGGGTATCTCATATTATGAGAATAGTTTGACGAGTTTGGAAAAAGCACTTTTTTACATTTTTTTTATTTTCAGCAAAAAAAATTTTTAATAATTTTTTTTATTTGAGCTTCTTATGACAAACTAAGTTTCCTTTAAAATGACCTAAATTACTTTAAAATCAGTACATAGAATTCCGACAATCACGCCAGAGTTGGTATCTCATATTTGGGTACTGTCCTCTACTAGGGTCGAATTTAACTCCTGTATTATAATTTTATGCATAGCAATTATTTTCTGATTAAATTTTTGTTATAGAATAAAAGTTTGTTTTCTTAACATTTTTTTTACAAAATGAATGCCATACATAGGCAGCAGGGGAATACACAACTTACTTTTTACTTGTTTTACATTAATAATAGTTTTAAATTTGTCACATTTCCATGTATATCGCCCGCTATTTAGTTTGAATCTACAAAAAAATGATATTTACAGGTACGTTTTTTTTCTAGAATATCCGATTTTTTCAACTTTTTAATTAGAGGCGATAATAAATTAAATTGAACAAAGATAAATGTTTGAAATGTTTATTATTATTGATAAAGTTCTTCTTTTAGAATAATGCTAGAAAGTTTAGTTTTTTTTAATTTACCACGTTTTATCGTGCAGTAACGCTCGATAGATGCAGTTTTTTCTAAATTTTTCGAATTTTTAACTTATATTTTATTTTTGCTTTTTCAGAAATTTTTTATTTTTCTTTAACTTCATAGTTATAATGAAATCATAAATAAACACCAATAGGAAATGTTTTGAAGATAGCATTTCTTTTTTTAATGAAGTATTTTCAATCTTTTACTAATGTTTCAAATATATTAATTGAAGAGAATAGTCTTTCAAAGGAAAAGTTACATTCAATATGACCCATCTACACAATTTGAAGAATATTTCAAATACTTAATTCTTCATCGATAAAATCTATTAACAGAAAAGAAAGATATTTCTACAGAATTATCAGCTCTGATTTTTGTTATTATTTTTTCAGAACTTAAAAACTCATAGAAAAGTTAAAATTTGCATAAAAAATCATAACTTTCTGTTTCTACTATAAGAAAAAATATTTATAAACAATCATAAATTGTTTATGTAATTCATTTTTTTACTAAAAATTCATTATTAGCTTAGTTTAAATGAAACGTTGACTTAAACAATGTTTTTTGTTAACTTGCTTCAATTATCCCCTTAATTTAGTTGAAAAGTGAACAAAAGTAATAAAAGATTAAGATAAGACAATAAAAGTTTCTTTAAACTATTAGATTGGTTAAATTGTAGTAATCTTTGCCTTATTCCAACTGAAAAAACAAAGCGTTGAAAATGAAAATATGAGAAAATGAGATAATATTCTTAAAAATAATAATTAATTGTGTAAAAAATTTTTTTTTAACTTGAATCTATGATTAACTGAGTTTACTGGATCAACAGATCACGGTTATATCTGGGAGGCATGGATGCAGGTACGGTAAGAGCATTACGAACATACCTCCCAGACGTGATAACATCGCCTGAGGCGAGAACGTAAGACTATATAAACTGCTATATATACCGGTGAGGTGACATCGTACTGCGTGTATCTAAAAATATATATGAAATTTCAAAATGGGAAATTATTACCCCTCCTTTGAGAAACCGATTAAGAAGGCCCCCCTTAAGAAATATATGCATGCCAGTTTTAAATATTATTGCGGAGAATAGGTGACGTGACAACGTAAAGTGTACTACACGGAGGCGACAACATCAGCCTATACACACACACACACACATATCTTAGAATTTTCGGCACCAGCTGACAAAAACATCATAGCCAAGGAGAATGAAAAGAAAGAGAGGTATAGAGACCTTATAAGGGAGTTGCAACAATTGTACCCAGAATATTCTGTTAAAATAATCGTCCTTATCATCAGTGCTCTTGGACGTGCCAAGCTTTCACTCGTTAATAGCCTGAAAAGCATCCCTGCGTGTTAACAATATGCTAAAACACTTGCGGGAAAAATGCAGAAGGCGGCAGTCCTTGGATCACTCCGTGTTCTCAGGGTGCACGAAACTTTTGCCGGATCGTCGTATTGATTCCGTTACAGACTGTCACCACCTATCTCAGGGCAGTGATCCCAGATCTAAAACGAGACGTGGTCCAATACTATGACACGTCTGTGTCCGTGTGCATATAGTAGGAGACGATATAAATGCATGAGTTGCACGCGCAACCCATTTCTCCTTTTCTGAATTTGAAAACTCGAAGGTGCACGATTGCCGGTCGGAGCACTTCGGCGGTTCTATTTATATCTCTATCTGCTTTGAAATAAAATGAAATGATTATGATTTTAATATTTCCAGATTTCGATGCTGGGCTGGCGATTCTCATGATTTGAATACTTCGCGCGCCTCTTTAATGCGTGTATTTTGAGGAAACGTTACTTCAAGTATAAAACACAAATTATATAAATATTAATAC
>NC_046660.1:140611754-140614517 GCF_010883055.1 Belonocnema kinseyi
TAATCGACTTTTAAGCCCAAGAAGATGTACAGTTCATATTTCAACCAAACAATTGCATTTTTGACCAAAAATGATACATTTTCAACCAAAAAGATTAAATTTATAGCAAGCAAGGTCAATTTCCAACAAAATATATGAACTTTCAACAAAATTATTTAATTTTAAAGTCAAAAAGAGTATCATCTGCAAAAAGCCGAATCTTTAACCAAAAAATATGATTTTTCAACCAAAATTTTAATTGTCGACCAAATAGTTTAACTTTCTATCAAATTGTTGACTTTTAACGCCCAAAGATGCAATTTTAACAAAAAATTTAATTTGAAGGCAAATAGTTGAATTTTCAAGTATAATTATGAATCCTTAATAAGAAAAAATTAATTTTCTTACTAAGTACTTCAACTGTAAGTGAAAGTTAAACTATTTGGTCGACAATTAACATTTTGGGTGAAAAATCATATTTTTGGGGTAAAAATTCAGCTTTTTTGTAGATGATACTCTTTTTGACTCTAAAATTAAATAATCTTGTTAAAAGTTCATATATTTTGTTGGAAATTGACCTTGCTTGGTAAAAATTTAATCTTTTTGGCTGAAAATGTATAATTTTTGGTCAAAAATGCAATTGTTTGGTTGAAATATGAACTGTACATCTTCTTGGGCTTAAAAGTCGATTATTTCACTAAAAGTTCAATTACTTTGTAAAAAAAACTGTTATTTTCAACAAGGTTTTATAATTATGGTTACAAATTTAACTATTTGGCTGAAAGTTTAACTCTTTGATTGAAAACTCATATTTCTCGCTGAAAAAAATCAACTTTTTGTAGATAATTCGTTTTATTGACTTTAAAATTAAATAATTTGGTTGAAAATTCATGTATTTTGTTTGAAATTTGTTTTTTTTTGTAGATCATTAATTTTCTTGTTCGAAAATTCATGTTATTGGTTAAGAATTTAACAACTTTATTGAAAATTTATTTTTTCGATTAAAAAATTTTTTTTTATCTGAAAATGTAACTATTCTAGGATTGATTAAATATTAATCGTTTTTACCTGGAAATTGAACTATTCAATTTTTGTTTGAAACTTTATCCAATACATTGTATTAGTTAAAACACCAATTATTTGATAGAAAATGAATTTAATTTGTTAAAAAGTAAACTTTTGGGTTGAAAATTGATATATTTTGTTAATTAGATTTTTTTCCTAACATTAAAAAAACTGCGAAATAAAAAAATTTTCTTAAAATCTTCCGGATTCTTTTTTTTTTAATTTTTAAAATGTTTTCAAATACTCACTTAAAATTTATTTGTCAAAATAAAAAATCATTTTCACTGTTCTTAGCAATCACAACAATTTTTTTTATTCTTTTCAAATACTGTACAATTTTCAAAAAGCTTTTTTTTTTAATCTGCAAAAGTCTAAATCGTGTTTCAAATTATTTGAAAAAATTTCAAGTTTTAAATTAATTCTGAATATTTTTTTAAATTAAAACTGTAGCGTTTAAACTTAAAATTTAGCTCATTACAAATTTAACGATTCAAGGCTTTCTATTTCGAACCATTCTGTTCAAATTTGTATAGTTTTTAACAGTTGTTTGTAATGAATTGTTTTCAATGAACGGTCAAATATTGCTGATGATTAACGAAATTTCCTTTTTTTAATTAAAAAATTTCAGTTTATTCGGGTTAAAAATAAAAAATTTTTATACTGAAATAATATTTTAAGTCCTAATCGAAAACAAATAAATTAATTTTCTAACAAATAATTGGTGTTTTAACTAATACAATGTACAGGATAAAGTTTAACCAAAAATGGAATAGTTCAATTTCCAGATAAAAGCTGTGATAAAAAATTGAATTGAACAAGGAAAAAAAATGAATTTTCAGTAAAATTGTTAAATTTTCAAGGGAACAGGTGAATTTTTGACCAAGAAAATTAATGATCTGCAAAAAAAGACAAATTTCAAACAAAATACATGATTTTTCAACGAAATTATTTAATTTTAAAGTCAAAAAGACGAATTATCTACAAAAAGTTTAATTTCTTGAGTGGAAAATATGAGTTTTCAATCAAAGAGTTAAACTTACAACCAAATAGTTAAATTTTCAACCATAATTATAAAACCTTGTTTAAAAAAACGTATTTTAAATTTCTACTAAAAAAGGTCAATTGAATTTTAAGAAATTTTTAAATTTTAAAGTCAAAAAGAGTATTATCTACAAAAAAGCTGAATTTTTAACCTAATTTAAAGGCAACCAAAAAATATTTACAGTTGATAATTCAACCGAAAAATGTAATTTTCATTCAAAAAGTATAAATTTTCCATAAAGCAATTTAAGTTTACAAAGAAAGACGAATTGTTAACAAAATACATGATTTTTTAACTAAAAATGGTATAGATTAATTCTCAGTTTCAAAAATGTATTTTCAACGAAAGAGATGAACCTTCAAATAAAAGAAATAAATATTTTAACAAAGTAGTTGAATTTTTGATAGAAAAGAGGACTTTTTTGACAAAATAGTTACATTTTCAACATAATAATTAATTTTTCAATCAAATAATTGAGTTTTTATCCAAACGAGATGAATTCCAAAATCACCAATATCTTAAATTTCTTTCAAATGCGGATCAAGACTCACAACCGTGAGATAGGTGGTTACAGCCTGAAAAGGAATCAATACGACGATCCAGCAAAAGCCTCGTGCACCCTAAGAACACGGAGCGACCCAAGGACAACCGCCTTCTGCATTTTTCCCGCAAGTGTT
>NC_046660.1:140614617-140617005 GCF_010883055.1 Belonocnema kinseyi
CGCGCAACCCAGGCATTTATATCGTCTCCTACCATATTCACACGGACACAGACGTGTCATAGTATTGGACCACGTCTCGTTTCAGATCTGGGATCACTGAGCGGTCGCGTTTAAGTAACTGCGTGCCCTCAGGGAGCCACCTATCTCACGGGCGTGAGACGTGGTTACATTTGAAACGTTACCGCGATTTTATCAGAAGCGGGTGCCAACTAGCATAAGGCGTTCAAAGACGAGCGGATCACCGACACACTATTCCATACTCTCGAACCGCTCATTTGTGCTCGCGCAAACATGTATACACGCGCGCAGAGTTTAAAAGTATAGACAATGTTTACGACCAGAGATTGATGCATCGAGTCCATCTGAGTTGTAATTTTATGTCTTATAACACTATATTATCGGCATTAAATATGCACGTTTTAAGTAAAAAAGGTAAAGGAAAAACGTGAGTCTAATTGTTCATTTAGCAAAGAACAGTTCACGCGAAGATTCAATTTGCAAAAACATTAGATTAGTGCATAGTGATAAACAGTGGCAGTTTACTTATTCAGTGTCAGTACAGTATTGTCATGTTTTTGAAGAACTAACTCAAGTATTAAAAGATATTATTTAATCGCCTCGCCTTCGAGCGTCGACTGTTGTTATCAATTATGGATTTTTTGAACATCCAAACCGTCTTAATAACTTTCAAAATTCTGTTTTTTACTCTTAAAATATGCCGAAACTTTCACGAAATTTCATGAAGCCACTATTCCACAAAAATTTCTCGAAAGTCACTTTATTTTTAGATCTTGTAATTCCTAAAAAAAGGAAAGATCTACCGACAAAGCTACATAGTTCTATGTTAAAATTTAAATTTTCCATTTTTTGAGAGCAATATTTATCTTTACATTATTATTTTTTATTATTGTACTATTTACAGCTGTACCTCAGAATATTGACATTAGATCTCTTTTAAAGCAAAAACAAATCTTGATCCGATCGTTTATTTATTTATTAGTAGCTATTATTTATTCACAGTCATGTAAACAATGCCAATGTCACAAGAGTAATAAGTTTCATTTTCTACCAGACATTCATAGCAAAAATTCAAAAAAAATCTATTCACTTAATGAGGGTTTTCGCTAATAACAATAGTTGTAAACAATAAGGAACTAGTTTTGATAATGTTAATTAAGATAATGATACTTTTTACTGTAAACTGGATATTAAAAAAAGGTTATCGCTAATGAATTGAAAATGGTGTCTTGTAGGGGGCATAAATTTATAAAAAATACGTTTTTTAAAAGCCCGTGAATAAATAATGGCTTGCTGTACGAAAAAGTATCTCGAGAGTGAGAAGTTTTATTTTGTGCCAAGAAGATTGATATAACATTTTTTTAAATCAATGCTGGTCATTGAGTCTTTATTTATAACAATTGCTATCAACAAAAAAAGGAGATTTTATGAAGTATTAACAATGTTATTAATTGTACGTATAGGTTTCGCAACAGTTTTAGGGACAATAATGATTTTTTAAAGTTTCAAATTTTTTTGAGCAATACATTCTGAAGCACAACTGTGCAATTATGGCAGTTTTGTTAAAATATTATTTGTTGGTTGGAACTACTTTGTTAAGAATCCATTTTTTATGATTCATCATTTTCTTTAAAAATTAAACTACTTAGTTGAAATCCTTCGTTGAAAATTCATTTTGTCGTGATTCATCATTTTAGGTGAAAAATGATCACTTTGGTTAAAAATTTCACCATTTGGTTGAGCATTTTTTTAAAATAATTATTTTACTAAAAATGTAACTAGTGGAATGGAAGCTTCCTATGTGTTCCTTAAGTGTTTACATTTTTCTTGCAACTTCTTCTCTATGTCTTTACACACCCCCACACACTTACTTGGTGGTTGGAGGGGACCTATACTCCATTTCCGCCGGCTGTAACATATATGTAACGGTTAAAATCCATTTCCACCAAGAATTAAAAATTTTCGGAAAGACTTTTCTTTGTCTTCGACGAAGATCCACGTTTGTGCCACTCGAAGCCCCCCTACTCAACTGTTATATACGATGAACCTTCATTGAGCAAAAAAAAATTATTTTTAACAATTTTGAGTGTCGGCGGAAATGGCTTGAGGTGGGTTCCGAGCCACCAAGAGCAACAGCTTTAAGTACTTAGAGAACCTTTTTCTCTAGAGGTGCCGGTCCCACGACCATCGGTCCATCGCACAGTGGGGTGAAATCGGAAAACGAGGTTCAAAATGACATTTAGAACGCAATTATGCACCGATTTTAGATTTTTTTTTGAAAAATTCAGAACAAAATTTTTCAGAAAATGGTGAGAGTAGATTTTTTATTTTTTTGTTTATTTAATTTTTATTTTAATGCAAACATCGAAA
>NC_046660.1:140617105-140625200 GCF_010883055.1 Belonocnema kinseyi
AAGAAAAAACGGTTCCTTTTCGCCTAAAAACGGCCAAAATGTGCATTTGTTTATATAATTTGTTTATAAATAAACAAATATTGATAGGTGGCAAATTTTTTCTCAGAAAACATCACTGGCAATATAATTGCAACAAGGTAGAAAGAAAAAACGGTTTCTTTTCGTCTAAAAACGGCCAAAATGTGAATTTGTTTATATAATTTGTTTATAAAATAAAAAAATAACATTTAATGTTAAATTTAAATATTCACGTATCATCCTCACAATGAAAGCAAGCGATTTCAGATCAGAAATATACGATGAAGCCGAATAACCCTTAATGTCGAGTATTTGTTAATACAATTTGTTTATAACAATTAACTATGCAAGTAAAGAATTTTTTTATATTTCTTATACCCCTGTGCACTAAATTCAAGGGATGAGAAGTATAAGAAAAATTTTGTCTAGAAGATAAAAAATGAAATTAGAAAAATCGACATTTTTTTCGATGTTTGCATTAAAATAAAAATTAAATAAACAAAAAAAAAAATTTACTCGCACCATTTTCTGAAAAATTTAGTTCTGAATTTTTCAAAAAAAAAAATTCTAAAATCGGTGCATAATTGCGTTCTAAATGTCATTTTGAACCTCGTTTTCCGATTTCACCCCACTGTGCATCGTCCCACTAAAATTTAACTACTGTAGTTGTAGATTCGTCATTTCAGTTGAAAATTTATCTCTTTGACTGAAGATTTAACTATACTGTGAAAAATATATTTTTTGTTGTTTTTTTTTTTTGGTTGAAACACTTTTTTTATGAAAATTGAGTTGTTCAATTTTTTGTTGAAATTCTTTTTTTTTTAATCTCATGCCTGGCTGGATCGATATATGAATTTTAATTTTTCAGATGTGATCAGACATTCTCAACAAGCAATGACTTATACAGGCATATGCGACAAATTTATGATGAATTTGGCTTCATTGGATGAGAACGTAGAAACCAAGGAGAATGTGGAAACCAGTGAGAACGTCGAAACCAATGAGAACGTGGAATCCAACGTGTGTCAAGTATGCAAGAAAACTTTCACATCCAGTTTCAATTTGTATAAGCACTTGAAATATATAAATCATGTGAGTGCTCCTGAATTGCATGCCCATTTAACTTCGGTTAACGGTGTGGAGTTAGCTGCTGAGACTAAATCTTTTATCAATTAAAGCGTGGAAAGATCTAACTGAGAAAGAAGAACTTGCGTTTTTCGTCAAAAGTAGGACTAAAGGCAACCGAACATTTTACTGTTGCCACAGATCTGAAAGCTTGTGAGTGGCAAAGTCATTACCGGTGAAAAAAGTTTCTTACGAAGTGTCACTGAACACTTCTTGTGTAAGCGGAACATGTCCTCTTTCCTGTCCAGAGTGCAAAGTTTGCGTGCATGAATTTAATTGCACTTGTGTAGACAGCACGATTCGGGGTAACTTGTGTAAGTATGTTCATCCTTGAGTGCGAAAAGAGAATGCTTCAAACAAAACTGCAGAGCCCGTTGAAAAAGAAGAGCTTATAACTTCAACTTTCGAGGAACAGCGTGTAGCTGTTGCGCAGGCTTCTCAGGGACAATCTGTTCATGCAGGAAAATCAGTGAAAGAAATTACTCGATTGAAAGTCTGACTGTATGCAATATTCGGAATGTCTACCACGCTTCATGATGAAATGGTCTCTGAGATCTGCAAAAAGGCCGATAGTCTTTACCAATTTTCAAAACGCTTCCAAGCAAAAGGTATTGAACTCACTTCCGTACCACGTGTACCCAGCACACTTGACATGCCCAGTCACAAAAACTTGGAACTGCAGCGACTCTTTTCAACTACCAAAAAAAGCTTCAAGGTCTGAACACAAATGGGCAAAACCTACACACATGCAAAAGGCTGCCATTGGACTAGCCATGTCGAGTGTAGGGTATGAACGTGAATCAGTGCATACTGACTTTAACCACATCTATCCACATTCCTCTTCAACTCCACAGTAGACAGAATGTATAGATTTCATTCCTGGATAATAGCACTGTAAAGCTTCTTCGTAGTATTACGAAGGAATTCAACAAATTTCTCACTATTGGTCAAGTTCATGAAACGGAAAAATGACTATAAAGAAGTTTCTTCGTAGGAATACAATATTTCAAAGTATGAAAAAATTCACTTCTGTCAATTTGTAACTAAAGTTGCAAAAAAAATGTTTTCATTTTTTATGATTTTCTTAAGAAATAAATACACACATATTTTTAAGCTTTAAACAACATTTTCAAAATATTTTTATGGATTCTGGAATATTAGCCATTTCTACACATGTAATATATGGATTTAAAATTTTGGTTGTTATTTGTAAAAAAATGTCTCATGTTTCAGGATCCGTAAATAATAGAAAAAAAGAAATCTACAACTTTAGGTTCAAATTAAACACGTGTCTTTTTGGACAGTTTTTTAAAAATATTATATATTTTTTAAATATTTAAATATGATAGTTTTTAATATTATATTAAGTCTAAGTTTATTCAGTTACATAATATTCACAGAAAAAAATATTTAAACAATTATTTTTACCAGAAATAAAATTATAGTTGTTGAAATTTTGGTTGCTGTTGTATTTGTTCGTAATACAAAAAAAATTTCCAGTGCTCTTACAAATGAAACTAATCATTTTGAGTTTTTCCGCCCAACCTACTACACATGCTTCTAAAACTACAGTATATTGAAAAGATACATATTTTATCGTGTAAGAGGAATCTGTTATTGCTATTAATTAGTCTTTTTACAAATATTAATTCCTGCTAAAATATCTGAAATAATTTTTAATGTTGTGAAAGTAATTTTGAAGACAAATCTCCATGAGATTTTTTTTAGAGCATGGCGTAAAATGAGCATTATGCTTGATACTATACTTATTAATAGGAATAAGAAACCTGTGAAAATTTAAATTGGAATTTAGAACAAATTGTGAAGTATGTTAGCATGTCATACAATTTTTTAATTGTGAGAACATTTTATTTAACCACAAAAATGGCTGAAATATCTACGAATATTATAGCGCATGTTATATTATAATATTATACATATCTATATAGAAGAAAATGATATGATTGTTTGTCACTTTACGAAGCAGTATTGTTTTGAAGTGATTTAAAATTCTGTAAATTTGAGGTTATTTCTTTTATTTTTTAAATAAATAAAATTTTTTCTTTAATTTAATAAATTGAATAAATGTATTTTGAGTTTTATTTTACGTAACCAGTCTCTACTTTTAAATTCTGCCCGCGTGTATACATGTTTGTGCGCGCACAAATAGGCTGTCCAAGAGTTAGGAATAGTGTGTCGATGATCCGCTCGTTTTAAAAGCGTCTCTTTTGTACACCGAACCAGCGAATCATAGATCGGAGTACAATGTACTGTTTGAAGAGTCACGTAACACTCAACATGGAATATAGATCTCATACTTTGTATATTTATGATTTTGGATGGTATAACAAATTAAATATTTCACACAACCAGTTTTAAAGATTATTTAAGGTTATTGCATTTTTATACGCATTAACTTCATATAAGCTGAACTGAAATAATTTTCACTTTATAATAGATTGAGACTAGTAGCTGATAGATTCCCCATCAAGTCTTTTTCTATTTATATACATCTAATAAACGAGCTTTTGAAAAATATACTCTCCTATATATTGCAAAATCATGTCCCATTTAATATCAAAAAAGGTTTTCTTGCCTTTCATTCGTAAACTGTAGGTCAACTTCCTTAGCCAGCTATTTTTGATAAAAATTCATAAAGTCAAAGCATTTTCAATATTTTTTAAAGCACTTTTTTCAAGATTTAAAAATTGTATGTACGGCCATTCATAGTATTCGGAAATTCAAACAATTTATCATCACAAGTTTTTTCGATAAAAATGAAATTAATAAAAGGAGAGGTAAAAATTTTTGAGGATTGAGACAGATTGATGTAGAAGTTAAGGTTCGGTTGTTTGGAGACTTGTGACAGGGTGGGAGGACTGGGTTGATCGGGTTGGTAGTAGCAGGGTTGGGTAGCGACGGAGAAAGGCGAGACAGGTACCAGACCGCGATGATAGATAGAAGCAAGGAAGAATAGCAGGCGGGAGTGCTTTAATTGGATTCATGGCTAGCGGTGTTTAGTACGCCGAAAGAGGAGATCAAAGAAAGGAAAGGAAGGAGGAAGTACCAGAAAACTGTAGAAAAGGAGAGATTAAGAGCTAAAAGCGTAGGATCGATTGAGGTCTTAATCAAAAGGAAGAGAGGGGAGAGTGGAGCAATGAAGAAAATTAAGATATCGGTGCGAGCTTGAAATATCCAAAAATGTTTAGATCTCCGCTGGAAAAGCAGAATTTGGTAGAGAAAGACAATAATAGTAAGGTGGCTGAAGGAAGCGGAGATGAAATTCAAGTTTCGACGACAGAAATTGAAAGAAAAAAAAAGTGAAAGAAACTCGCGAAGTGATGATAGAAGGAATGGGGATTAATGAAGAAAAGCAGGGGACAAGGGGATTAATGCGTAGGTAGAGATAGAGGAAGTGAGAAGTGCAGGAAGAGAAGAGCGAATAGGAGAAAGAATGGTACTGGTGATACTAAAGAAATGGGAACATAAGAGGGAAGTGATGACAAAGAAGATGACGTTATATGGAAACTATATGGTAGAAAGGAAGATGCAGTATAATTTCAGGAAAATAGCGGAAGAGGAAAGAAAAAAGGAAAGAAGAACATGGGTTCAGTATGGGAGAATACAGATAGACGGACTATGGTGGGATTGGGATGAAGAAAGGGAACAGATAGTAAGAAATGAGGTGCAAGGAAATTAGGAGAGAAAGGAGCGGGAGATAGGAAAATAAGAAATAGTAAGAAGAAAAAGAGACGAGAAACGAGAGTAGGGAAAAATGAAAGATATTTTACTGGAATATAGCAGGGTTGGTGATAAAGGTTAGGGAGTTTATGAGACATTTGACACAATGGGATGTAGTCATAATGATAGAGACGTGGCTAGATGAAAAGGGATAGGAAAGAGTAAGGGGAAGGTTACCAAGAGGTTACAAATGGCAAATGCAAAATGCAAAGAGGAAGAATAAAAAGGGCAGAGCAATGGGAGGAATGGTGATGGGAGTAAGAAATGAATGTATAACAGGGAAAGATAAGAAAGAGAGGAAAGAATAAAAAGAAGGATTAATAATAGAAGAGCTAAAGATACGAAAGGAGAAGTGGAAGGTAGTGGGGGATTATGTGAATGGTGATATGCACGAGAAAGCAGAGGAGATGAAAGAAATAATTGAAGAAAATAAAGAAGAGATTAGGCTTGTAATAGGTAGGGATTTCAATTCGAGAACAGGGAATAAAGGAGCAAGAGATTGGGAAGAAGAGAGAGAAAGAAAATCCAAAGATAAGGTACTGAATGAGAAGGAAGGAAGTTGTTAAAGGGCTTAGAGGAGTTAGGATAGTTCATCTTAAAGAGAGTATACTGAGTTGTGTAATCAAAAGAAAGAGGAAGAGAATAACAGGTTTAAGGAAGAGGCGGAGAAGGCTAGGACGGAAGAAGAGGTATGGAAGGTAGCAAATAGAGAAAGTCAACGGAGAAAAAGAGTAAACCAAGAAATTGAAATGATAGAATGGAAGAAATATTTTTTTGATTTGTTAGGAGGAGTAGAGAGTAAAGTTATAAAGGGAGGAAAATATGATAGAGAAAAAATGAGGAAGGACATAACAAGGGAAGAAATGGTTAAGGTTTTAGGAATAATGAAGGATGGAAAGGCACATGGTATAGATGAGATTCCAAATGAAGTATGGAAATATGGAATCTCATCTATACCGGTTGCCTATACATTATCATGTGTAATCGAGTATGGAGAGGAGATGGGTGACCAGAGTCATGGAAAGAAGGAGTAGTTATACCAATAGTGAAGAAAGGCAAAGGTGAAAAGGTTAAAGATTATAGGGGTGTGACGCTAATGCCAACACTGTATAAAGTATATGTAACTGTTTTGTGTGAAATATTGAAGATAGAAGTTGAAGAAAAAAAGATCGAGCCACCGAATCTGGCAGGGTTTAGAAAAGGAATAGGGGTAATGGACAACATATGTTCTGAAATATCTAGTAAATAGGAGGATTAAAAGGGAAAAAGGTGAAATGATAGCAATGTTCGTGGACTTAAAGGCGGCGTTTCTCATTAGACCGAGGAGAAATTGAAAAAGTTATGGTAAAAAAGCGAATAAGAGAGGGATTAGGGATTAACAGGAAATAGAGATAAGGAACTAGATATAAGACTTTACGTAAATAGTTGTAAATAATTGTATATATAGTAAGGATAAGATTGTAAAAAATATATATAAGCGGAAAGACTGTAAGGAATGGAAGTCATGTAAGCCCTTAGAGGACACATTATGAATTAAGTAGAAGAAAAATAATAATAAATTGTTAAAAAAAATGTTGTTAACTTCAATCAATTATTTAACTCACTCTTTTTGAAAATTGGAGAAAAAGGGGAACATTTTTTAACAAACTGCGACTTACTACCTCTATTCTCAAAGAAAATTGCCAAAACAATAAATTCTTCACTTCAAGTAGTATTTTGTGTATTAGAAAAAATTTGCACATAGAAAGCCGCAAAACCCCCCCATGAAATATGTTTATGAGGGTAGTATTTGAAAAGTAATATTTTATTCATATTCTTTGGCTAAATAATTTGTATGAGCCTAGATAATTCTTACATTATTTCAAATAATCAGTGACAGTCCTTGATTATGGTGGAATTCAATCCAATGATTTGAATTCTCTGAATTCTTCTGAAAGTATGAAATTGTTTCCAACTATTTCCAAATTCTTTAAATTTGGCCGACGGTGAACTACTACTGAATTAAAATGCGCTCATTTTTCATCTTTTTATTTTTATAGAATTTTTTAGAAGTCTTTGAATTCCATTCAAATTTTATAAATTCTTCTCATTTGTAGAGTTCATGTTGAATTATTGTATACATTCCTTCAAGTCTTTTGAATTCTTTCGGTTTCTTAAACTTCACATGTAATCAATTGAATTCTTTTAAAAAGATTTTAAAAGATTCTCTTGAAATATTTAGGATACAACTTTATTCATTTTTTATTTTCTGAATTTTTCACAAAACCTGAAATTCTTTTAATCTATTTCTAAATTAAGCAACTTTAGACGACGGTTGAACTACTACTGGATTAGGATACACTTTTTTGAATTTTTCAGAATTCTGTATAAATCTTTGAATTAACTTGAAATAATAAAAATTCTTTTAAAGATTTTTGATTTTGCAGAATTATCTCGATTTCTAAGAATTCATTTGTAATGTTTTGAATTCTGTTAAATATCTTAGAATCCTCTTGAATAATTCAGGAGATATCTAGATTTATTTCTAATATTGCTGAATTGCTCTGAAAACACGGAATTCTTTTAAACTATTTCCAAACTCATCAACTTTGGTTATCGGTGGCCAGGATGCACACGTTTAATTAAATCTGCAGAGTTCTAAGAATTCAGAATTCGAAAGACTTCAAGGAATTTACAATAATTCAACGTGAGTTCTAAAGGCCTTAAGAATTCTGCAGGAAAAAAAGAGTGCCTCTTAATTCAGTAGCAGTTCACCCTTTTACCAAAATTGCTGAATTTGGAAATTGTTAAAAAGAATTCCATGCTTTTAGAAGAATTCAGAAAATACAAAACATTTTATTGAACTCTCAATAAATCGGGGACGGGCACTGATTATTTGCAATAATGTGTGGATTATCTAGGCTCAGTGAAATCGTTTGTGCTACGCTCAAAAAAATTTGAAAATCTAGCCTGCATTTTCACTTCTTCCAAACAGACAATCACTTTCGTAATTGCACTTTTTTTCTTTTAAAAGCTCGAAGCAAGGTGAAATTATCGTGGTAGGAGATACTGCTTTTCGGGATCGCACGCACACTTGCAACTAACTACACATCTACATATAATTTCAATGCCATACACGGTGAGCGGGAAGCGAAAAAAAGTTTGCCTGAAATGACGACAAAAACGGGCAAGTGGATCTTTTTCCTGATACCCTAGAGTCTTAAAAAATCAT
>NC_046660.1:140625300-140645577 GCF_010883055.1 Belonocnema kinseyi
AGACGAGCAGATTCGATTTTGCGCAAATGATTTTTTAAGACTCTAGGGTATCAGGAAAAAGATCCACTTGCCCGTTTTTGTCGTCATTTCAGGCAAACTTTTCTTCGCTTCCCGCTCACCGTGCATATGATACCCCAAACCCGCAACGAACCCAAAAGTGTTTCAGGACTTTTCGTTTGTAATTACGAGGAACGAAAATACTCCTGGGATACCCTGTATATATTGAGATTTAAATTTATTGAATATACAGGGTGTATATTCGGCAACGGTCACTAATACAGCGTTGGCCTCCATCATACGCACTTAGGAGTTTCTATGGGGTGCTCCTGATTGGTCCGAATTATTCATTTTATAACTCAAAAACTAAAACTTCAATACATTTTTTCCAAAGAAGCTTCAGTTTATTTTTTTGTATTGAGTCATATAAGTCCGGACACCTAGTTTTGGCACACTCTGCAAAAGTTGAATTTTTCTCTATATTTATTTTTAGCTTTCATTTGTTCAAATATTCTATTACAGTATCTAAATATATTTTGATTTTTGCTAAAGCTAAACTAATTTTCCAGGATGCAATATATACCGAAAATCAATCTCGGTCTCGAAACACGATATACTTAAGGATTAGCTCTGGCAGCGGGGCGCCACTCATGGCACAAGCGAACACTTTATGCGCCTGGGAAGGAGCAAACCACCACGATGAATGTGCCAATAGTGAAAGGAATATCGGGACGGCTAATTTCCAAATGAAACAACGGGTGGTCTAGAGTATTATTTTCTCCACATTACTTCAAATATCGTAAACTCAGGATCGAGCCCAGGACTTAGATTGAGTGTCTATTATGCCTCACTCAACCTTCTGATTGTTAGAGCTCAGACCCGGTTAAGAGAAATGAAAAACTATTAAAATATTAAGGAACTTAATTTCAATATCCTGCCTTAGGTGCATTAAATAACGAAGAGACGATTAAAAAGAGATAGAAGAAAATCGGTTAATCTGTACGATTTATGTTGAGAGTTTTCGTAATTTATCATCTCTTCTTACATTCTACGGCCAAAAATACTAAAGGAAGGAGCTGCGTATTCTTTAATCGGAAAAGTGTATAGGTGAAAGTGTGGAATTGTTAATTGAAAGGTTTAAACCTATAAATAGAGAAACATTTATAATTTAACCCTTACCGTGAAACTTCACAATTCTAAAATTGAAACCATTAAAAAATGAAGAAATTATCCTCTTTTTCAATAGAAATTTTGATTTAAACGAGCTTGCGAGGTCAAAATTGTTGGAAAATTTTTCGAATACAAAATTTTCCATGTAAAAGTACAAACTTTCTATTTTGAATGTTTCCGCACAATAATTTAAAGTTGATTTTAATGGCCTACATTGTCTACAATATAGAAAAGAATCTTTTCAACGGTGAAAATGAAGGTAAATTTATTTATAACTTTAGACAATTTTGTCTAATCAATGTTTACGGCGAATCAAAATTTTTTTATTTGAATCAAAATTTATATTCGAATAATTTTAAAAGCTTTTAATTTGAAATATTCAATTCTGTTTTCAATTGCACCGCATCCCTATCGGAACTGTCTTAAATGTGAATTAGAAAAATTCCGGATGAAAACTTAAAATTTTGAAAGCTTGTGTTGAAAAATTGAGCCAACATCACAGTAGCTGCAATCCGCTCTTGATTTCCAAGTATTGAAAGTTGATTTACAAGTATTGAATGTTGTTTTCTATGAAAATTTGTCATTTTTGTATTGAATATTCAACTATTAGGTAAAAAATTCATGTCTTTGGTTAAAAACTTAATTCGTTTCTTGAAAATTTGTTTTTGTTCTTATTCAAAACTTATTTATTTGACAAAAAATATAACTATTCTATTTTTGTTTGCAAATGAATCGTTTAGTTTTGAAAATCCACGTATTTCCATAAATAAATTTATAAATACATTTAGATTTATCATTTGATTAAAAAATTCATATATTTAACTGAAATTTCAATATTTTTTAGTTGAAAATCGATGTGCAAATGAATCTTTTTGATAGTTAATTTATCTTTTGGGTTGAAAATTTAATTATTTGGTTTAGTCATTAATTTAATCAATTTTTAATTAATTAATTCATACAGTTTCAATTAATTTAAGTTTAATCATCATTTCATTTGAATTTTCATTTTTTTTGTTAAAAATTGGTTTCACTATAGTTTGAAAATTAATTGTTTTAACTGCAATTTTATTTGGAATTTTGAGTTTTTGAAAAGTTACCTCTTTCAGTTGAAAATACAACTAAATCGTTGAAAATGGATGTGTTTTGTTGAAAATTCGTCTTTTTTGTTAGTACATAGATCTTCTTGGTTAAGAAATTCTTTTTCGTTGAATATATTCATCTTTTTATTTGAAAATTCAACTATTTCTTTGAATGTTGCACTCTTGTAAATAAAACTCGGTTTTGTGAACATTCTTCTTTTTGGCTTGCAAATATGTAAAATTAGTAGAAAATAAAAATATTTGGTGACAAGTAAATGTTATTGTCCTAGGTTTCCGATATTTAAAGTATCGTCGAAAAAATAGCACTCTAGACCACCTGTTGTTGACCATCCGTTGCGGATAGAGGGTCCCTGTACCAAGGGTTTCTGCTCAATATGATTACAAAAATAAATAGGCAGTCGCGGACAATTGTCAAGGGGTGGTCCCGAAGGAATTAACCCCCAAGCGAAGGTGTGAAAACCGTGCCGAAAACTGAATGGCACCTGGGTGAGGTGTCCAGAACGGTGACTCCGGGATACCGGGCGACCTCTCAGAGTGCGCAGCCTTATCCTTGCATGCGGGGCTCTACAAGGATGGACGAACCCCTTTCCCTGCTTCTCGTGGGAACAACAATGACAACACCAAATATAGTTCTAGTAAGTGCGGTTCAAAACAACAGAACGGGCAGAGCTCCCGACAATGGGTCGGCCAACGATGCCAACCACTCTAGAGCTGGGGGAGCCAATGAAAATGGATTCAATGCGATGGATCGGCGGGATCTCGCGACCTTTAGGTGGACGGAGCAACTGAATCACGACTTGCTAGAGTGCTACGATGCGAGTGTGGCCCCTGAAAGGGGTTACATGGCACAACTGCATGTTCTATGGTGCGAGAAACACCCGGAGCTATTGCACTTTTCGCAGCAACGTCTGCACACTAAGACCAACCGCGGGCAGGAATCCAATAGAGGAAGAGTGATGCTTTATGACCCGGAGAAACATCAACACCAAGGTTTCTCTCAAACCTAAAGATCTGGCTGAAATGGATAACGAGCTTCGTGGATTTTTTTCGGCGAATCCGACCTCTGGGCTATCAATTATTGTGTGTATAATGCAGCGAGAGCTGTGGCCGATGCGAACCGTAAAACAAAACCAACGGTTGATCATAAAACCAAAAGACAAATGCATCAACTTGCCATAAAGATAGACTGGGCAAGACAGTACGCGTCCCGAATTCAGTGTGTGATTGACTACATCACATCTGGCAGGAATTTTACCGCCAAGGTTCGAAAGTTCGCGCGCGAACTCCGGACTCGTTATCACACACTTAACAAGTCAAAGCTGCTGAACATCAGGCAGCATATTGTTGAAAAAATACGGATACTATCTGACGCTAAGAGAAGTCTAGAGCGGAGGGAGAGGTGGGTCAGAGAAAATCAACAGTTTCTCTCTGACCCATCTCGACTTTTCCAAGACCCTCCAGTTACTGTTGAACACCCGCCCAAACCAGAGGAGGTCGAAGTATTTTGGAGAGAAGTCTACGAAGTACAGCATAGACTGGACGAAGACTCAGAAAATATAAATAGCTTCAAGGAGCTATGTGATGCCCTCATAACACCTAATAAAGAATGCCCAACCATCACTACCGAGGAGGTGAAAAAAGAATTAAGAGGGATGAAGAACTATTCCGCACTGGGACCAGATTGTATCAAAACCTTCTGGTGGAAGAAGTTTCCTTAAACCCATAAGCATTTGGCCCGTCTTTTCACCTCATATTTAAAGGCGGAAGAGCCGATTCCGGCGTGGTTGGTGTAAGGATGCACAATACTCCTGCCGAAAATAAGCAACTTAGCTGACCCGAAGAACTACAGGCCAATAACTTGTCTGAACACGCTTTATAAGATATTCACATCTATCCTAAATGATAGCATTATTCAAGCAATTGAACCTGTGTGGCAACAAATGTATGAACAACGAGGCTAAAAGAAAGGCGTAGCAGGATGTTGGGAGAACCTGCTCATCGATAGATGTGTCTGCAAGCATTCAGCATTCTACCAGCGTGGCCTATCGATGGCCTGGATTGATTATCAGAAAGCTTTCGATTCGACTTCCCATAGACTTAACACCTGTCCTTTGGAAATCTTAAAGGTTCATCCGCAAATAGTTAGGTGTATAGAGAGATTGATGCCGCTTTGAAAAACCAGATTTACTATCTCATCTGAAAAAAATCATGTGACAACTAACCAGGTCACCTCTCAGAGAGGTGTCTTTCAGGGCGACACCATGAGCCCACTCCTCTTTTGCCTTACATTATTGCCACTATCTCTAGCACTTCGCCATTCCGACGGGTACTTGTGCGGCAAACCTTCAGATCGAAAGTACAAGGTCACTTATGTATTTTACATGGACGATCTTAAGATCTATGCTAAAAACAAAGAGCAAATACATCTAGCTCTCGGGATTGTCGAACGATATACTAAGGAAATTGGAATGGAATTTGGTTTAGACAAATGCGCTAAGGTTTATTTGAGGCGCGGAAAACTTAAGGCATCCCTGAAGATTCTGAGATCGTTGATAGAAGCGCTATACGACATCTTTGCGCTGGAGAGACTTATATATACCTGGGCGTGCCACAGAGCCGCATTTAGGATTTGACATCTATAAAGGATACTCTACGAAGCAGGTACAAACGTCTCATCCGGCAGATTCGGTCTTCTGAACTGTCGGCGACGAACAAAGTTTCAGCAACGAACATGCTTGCCGTCCAGGTAGTACTCTATTCATTTGGAGTGGTTCTATGGACGAGGAATGAGCTCAGATCCCTGGATATTGGGGCACGAAAGGACATAAGCAAAAGCATGCATCTTAAGTCTTCTGTTTCGCGACTCTACATCTCACGCCGTCAAGGTGGTCGTGAAATATTAAATCTTGAATGTCTTCACAACAGCATTATTCTAAGTACAGCACATAGAGTCGCAAATGGAAGAGACCCTCTTCTTAAAATAATCAGGAAGCACGAAGAAGTGGGCAAAGAAGCGTTTCTGTATGAAGCAGCGGAGGCTGCTGAAACACTCGGACTTAACTTCAGTATCAGGGGTGAGCAAAATGCATCAAATCTTATCTCTCTGGAGTACTCACTACTGAAAGTCCGGATTAAGAAAGCACAATAGAAAAACTTCCGCGAACAGCTCCTCGATAAGAGGATGCACGGCATCTTCCACGGAAATGTGGAGAAATAGAGAATGTCGTGTGATCTAAATTTTGCTTTCCTTAAATCAGCCTACATACCTGGAGTCAAAATAAAAAGCTTGCGTTTTAAAAATAAAATTGAGCTTTCTACTTTTTCTATTCCGCTTTAACCCCCATCCCAGGTGGATAGAAAGGTTGTAGAAAATTAAATGAATTATAAGTAATTAGCTCTCCTGAAAACAATCTACGCGTCTTTTTTATCTTTCGTTTGTAAGCGATTCCTTAAACAATCGTAATTAAATAAATAAAATTCCAAAGATAAACTATTTTTGTGAGTTCTTTAAGACTATGCTGCAAAAAATTAAAAATATTACATTCAAAATTTTAACATTTAAAATATTACATTCAAAATATACTGAATACTGCCAATTTCTCAACTCATAACCAGAAAGTCGTAAAAATTAAAACACGGAAAAATAATTTTAAAAAAATTATTGATATACCTTAAATTATGTTCATTGTTTTAAATTTATTTACGACTATTTCGATGTTCGTGCCACGCTTACAGAATTTCACATCATAAGTGCTAGCCAATCGCGCGAGACCCCACTTTGCGTCTTCGATAAAAAGATCTTCACTTGGAAATTTTTCAGCGGCAGGAGCGGTCCAATAGTGTGATACCACCACTTTCCGGCGCCATGGGTGGCGCACCGCCACCGGAGCTAATCTTGAAGTATAGCGATATAGCCAGGAACCTGCAGTACGAATATAAATAAACTTCAAACATGTACAGTCAAAATATAATTTAGAACATATTACTAATCATAGTTATAATATGGCCAGGGAATTCTATGCAAAAAAAAGTTGTAAAATTAGACCACCTCGCGAAGAAATGATTGGTTATAACAATAACATAACAGTTTCGTGAGCGGAGAAAACGTGGGGGTAAACTTTGATTGTAACTAAAGTTCTTGTACAAGGTGCGGCACAATACGAGCATGTTTACTATCACCCTGTGACGAAATTTTGCGGCGCGTACATGCGAGCAACATGTTTAAACAAAATGTTTAATTTATAAATCAACCAAATTTATTGTTTAATGCTTATAAAAGCTATACATTTCCTTTGCAATAAGGGTGCCGTCCTGTAGGTGTAGCGCAACAGAATCACAAAGCAGAATATCATAGATGTGAAAGAGATAGAGAATCTATATTCTTTGTTATCATGAGAGTAAAAGAGATAAATAGATCTGCCCGTATCTTTTACTCTCGCTTTACACGGCCATTTTCTGCGCACATGAGAATGTGCGGAACTAGCCGGCTAGCTGTAAGCTAGCACAGTGCCTTTTGCAACATTGCAACGCGTTGGTGGGTGCCGGTTTTAGTTTTTTGAGAATCAAGAGGTACTACAAGGAGATCGCACGCCATGTATTTCGACTGTCGCCAGCTGGCGATCGCCTGTCTTCTGAGTTTTATGCCTTCCCAGATTAAATCTTTCCTTCAGTGAAAATATAAACTTATAAATTGTCGTCTGCTATGGAGTATCGTGTGTGTTTATAGGTTAAGTTTGGTTATGTAAAGAATCAGTTGATGTCACGAACGCAGTAATAATGCTTGTATAATTTATACAATAATATGAATAATGCCATTAAAACAAAAGGACGATTATAAAAACAATAGAACGCAAGTATATATATTGAAGATTTTGCGTCTAATACGTC
Source organism: Belonocnema kinseyi (assembly GCF_010883055.1). Lineage (NCBI taxonomy): Eukaryota > Metazoa > Arthropoda > Insecta > Hymenoptera > Cynipidae > Belonocnema > Belonocnema kinseyi. The sequence continues at coordinate 140,632,455 of NC_046660.1, forward strand.
TCTCTTTCTGTGCCCTGCTACCCGAATCACAACCCTTACAAAAACAACGCGACATTATTGTATCACTTATTATATAGGTTTTTAGCACTGACACTTTGCACAACAATTTTTTTCCTCTAAACACAAACAGGTCGCAATTACACACCGGCATTAATAGGTTATATTTATAGCTGTACCAAATTTACATCACATGTTCTCGTAGTTCCTAGAGTTTCCGCACGTAGCGTTATCATCTAAGAAGACATGAAAATTTGAGGACAGTCGATCGCGATTGTGGGCTTTTTCCACCATCCCCGCTACAGGCGTGCTATTTTGTTAATGAATTCCGATACATTTATTTAATTCAACCTTTTTATTTACCTCCTTTAATATAAATAAATAATTTTAGGATAGTCATCCCACGCGCACCGAGTGTTTGCTTCATGCACGCACGCGCTTGCCTCGCATGGCGTGCGTCGCATATGCGCCTCCATGGATGGCGCATCTGAGTGCTGATTGGAACGCACGTCGAGCGGATTAATCCGCACACATGCCTCCAGAGTGCGCGCATCCTGCGCACCACCATTTTAGGAGAAAAAAATTTTTTTATTGCAATGGGAACATTTTATGGTGGTTATCCAAATTTGTTTATTAGGCTCTTGGTTTTATTTTCAGGAATTTTACAAATTTATTAAATTTCAATCTTATGTTTATTATTCAATTTTTTAAATGCAAATATAAATTATGTTATCAAATAAGGTTCTATATTAAAGTATAAATTACTTTATAGCATTTTTACTAATTAATAGCAGAAGTAATACAAATAATAATCAACAGTAAAATTGTTACTAATAGATCTAAAAGATAGTTACAAATTATAAGAATAATAAGTAACAATATTAGATAGATAGAAGTTTTATTTTCGACCTGCTGGCCCTGAAAAATTGCCTTGCTTACTAAAATGAAAATAAGCTGGCACCATTTTACCAATGACTACTACATATATTAGATCGTTATTGATAAAATGGTGCCAGCTTGTTTTTATTTTAGCAACCAAGGCAATTTTTCAGGGCCAGCAGGTAGAAAATAAAAATTTTATCTATCTAATATTGTTACTTATTATTTTTATAATTGGTAACTTATCTTTTAGATTTATTAGTAACAATTTTACTGTTGATTATTATTTGTATTACTTCTACTATTGATTAGTAAAAATTCTATAAAGTAATTTTTATTTTATTATAGAACTTTTATTGATTACATAATTTACATTTGCATTTAAAAAATTGAATAATAAACATAAGATTGAAATTTAAGAAACTTGCAAAATTCCTGAAATTAAACCAAGAACCTAACGACCAAATTTGGATAACCACCATAAAATGTTCCCATTGCAATAAAAAAAAATTTTCTCCTAAAATTAAAAAAAAAAATTCTTTTCCTTTCTAGACAAAAATAAAAAGGGGAAAGAAAGATGAGAAGGTAACCAACCAAATGCCCTTTCTTCTCTCTTTTATTTATTTCGCACTTCTTATTTTTAACATTATCAAATCACAATAAAAAAAAACATTTGTAAATAACAACCACCAACGTTTCGGCACTTATACAGCATCCTTATCAAGGCAAAAAATTTTAAATAAAATTTTAAGCTTGGTTTTATTTTCAGGAATTCTGCACATTAACTTGATTATCGGACGTTAAGTAGGATTTTAAATTTGATTTGGATATCAGTTAAATTTCCTAAATTAGAATTTAAAAATGCCAAAAATTCATAATGTTGACAATTGTTTGTTTGCAAGAGTAAACACTCGCTTGTAAATAATTATAGCAATATCAAAATGATGCAGTGACAATCTTAACCTCTAACTCAGAATAATGGATGCCAAATTGAAAAGGATTGGAATCATTATTGAACGTAGGATGACGCCAATATTTTGAAACTTGGACCAAATAAATTGTAGAAAACTCATTAAAATTTTTAAAATTTTTGGTATAAAACGTTATCGAATATTTTTAAGTTTCTTGCAATCTAAGAATGCTGCACTTTTAAACAAGTTTGATTTGAAATTCTTGAATGTTTTTAGATTTCAATATTTTAAATATTCAATTTTTAATATTTAAAATGATTTGGTTTGTCTATGCCTCATCTTAAGATCATAAATTCATAAACTCTCATATAACAGTATGGACATTTTTCTACGTTTTAGCATATCAAAAAATCTAAGTGTATTTTTTAATTAAAATTTTTTTTGAAACTTGGTTGAAAATGCCAAAATTAAAAAAATTATTAAGTTTAAAATTAGGCGACTGATGAGCCTGAATTTAAAAATATTTTTTAAGTTTCTGAATTTTTACTTATTCAAATCAAATCGCAACAAGATTAAAAATGTACATTTTTCATACTTCAATTTCACAAGGCATAATTTTAAAATAAACAAAGTTACAAGATTCTGAAACCATATTGTACAATTCTGAATGCTTTATTTAGAAGAAGTGTCTAGATAGCTTGTAATTTTTTCACATATATAACTGGACGTTTGAACTCAAAATAGCTGGTTTTAAAGGTTTTAATTATATATTTAAAATGCTCATTGTTCAGAAAACTTCCAATTTAAATGGTTTAATTTGCCATTTAATTTTATTAACGTCAAATAAGAAAGGTTTAGCTTTGAAAACTTTAACTTTGAGTTTTATTCCGTTCTTCTATTCTGTGTACATTTTTTTAACTAGGAAATTATTCCATATTTGTTCTTCAATTTATGTGGTTACCTTGTGAATAAAAAAAGAATTCACTGTTCAATTTCGAAAGTTGAGTTAGTAAAACAGTTTTTTATTATAGTACGAATTTTTGTTTAAATAATGGCGATGAATTAAAAATTGAGACCTCTTCCTCATAAAATAATCGTTTATCTCTAATAGTGTTATTTAATTGTTTAACTTTATTCAATTAATTACAACCTTGCATTTTTTTAAATAATAAAATAATACTTCAATCGCTTTTCTCAACTTTCACGTTTTTAAAATATTCGTTTAATTTTTGGTAATCTTGTAAAAATTATCTATCAAATTTTTATTTACTTTCTTTCGTAATATATACTGTTTAAAACTGATATTATTTCTAAAAAAGTGAATAGCTGTTTTAATATAATTCCCGCCATACGAAAGTGCTGCCGTCACGTGCCAAATTCCAAGTACCCGATTGAAAACAATTGCAAATGCAAAATGCTTAATCGTTTTCAATCGATTTAGCACAATTAAGTAACACGATTCGGAACGATTGAGATATTAGTTCTATCGTTTCTTATTGATCTCAATTGGTTATTTCTAGAAGGGAGGTCAATAATTTTATGAAACTGAATAACAGATAAGATAAAAAAAACCTTCAGTAAATAAAAATTAAAGTTTAATTATAAGCTGTTATCTTCTAATCAACAATGGATCTATATATTATGATAAACAAAAAAGGTCAATAAATTTCGCTAATAAAAGAGGTTAAAATAAGTTTAATATAATAAGATTATATAATAAAATAATTAATAATATAATAATATTCGTGCGCTTAATGCGTACACTTTAACTGCATTTTTTCAAAAATCATAAGTATTATAACTTAAATCGAAAACTGTGATTTAAATTTCTGAGGAATTACAACCATAAATTGTAACTAAAATTTTTTTCAATTCGTTTTTAAAGAAGGTTCTCAATGCACCTACGACTTTGACGATTGCATTCTGATTAAGAACCTCGCAGTTCGCGCTCGATACTTTGTGTCCATTTGAAAAACTTTATCAAGATAATTCGTAATTCTTGTTGAAATCTACTCAAAACAGCGTTTTAAGCTTAAGGATCTGTTTAAAAAAATGGCATAATTTTGAAAATCATCCAACTTTTTGAACTTTTGTCTAATCAAGAAACTGCATGAGAATCGTTTCGAAATACATATATTTTATACCCAGTAGAAATTTGTATCCATCGGGTACTTGGAATTTGACACGTGACAGCAGCACTTTCGTATCGCGGGAATGATTTAAAATCAGTTATTGACTTTTTTGGAATATCAATTTTAAAAAGTTTATATCGCGAAAGAAAGTAAATAAGAATTTTCTACATAATTTTTACCAGATGAAAGTGGTGCTACGATACAAAATGTGCTAATTGTATTATACATTGTAAATATAAAATCAGATACGCGATAAAAATAAAAAAGTTGATTTTATATTAGTGAAAGCAGCAAAATTGTTTGGATTTTCTTATTATGCGCTGTTGGATTATTTATTGTTGTGAACATTTTATAAAGGGTTATAGGTTTTTAAATCGGCTTGATCATTAATTGAATCAATTAAGTAATTGAAAAACACTATTACAGATAAAAGATTATTTTATCAGGAAAAGGACTTAATTTGTAATTCATCGCCATTATTAATACATGAACTCATCCTATAATAAAAAAACTTTTCGAAAACTTTCTGAACTGCACAGTGAATTTATTTTTTTTATTCACAAGGTAGCCACTAAAATTAAAGAAAAAATTCGGAATAGTCTCCTGCTTAAAAAGATGTACAGACAATAGAAGAACAGAGTAAAACTCAAAGTTTAAGTTTTCAAATCTGAACCTTTTTTAATTAACGTTCATAAGAAGTCGAAAAACGTCCACACGGAAACATACAATTTTATGAAATTCTCAAAGTGACAACTGGATATAAAGAACAAAAATAAACTTTTTTTCATACTATGAAATACAAAATTTGACTAAAATCACAGAAATATGTGGCCATTAATCACAATTTTTCAGGAAGAAGAGAATATACAAAATGAATGCTTATGGAAGGAAAGCCACTTGTTCCGATGAATTCCGCACGTATTCAATTCAATTTTGAACCTAATGAAACCTAAATAAATCTAATACTATACAATTAATAATTTCAAACCTTTAAAATTCAAATATTTTATGATTAAGCATTGCAAACCAAATTATTTGAAATATTCAAAATTGAATATTTTAAATATTTAAAACGAGAAATTTTCAATAATTTTAAATCAAACTTATTTATAAATTCATAATTGTTACATTCCAAGAAACTTGAAAGGATTGGATAAGTTTTTCCACTAAAAATTTAATGAGTTATTAGGCAGTCTGATAAGCACCTGAAAATTCTAAGAGATGGCATTAGTATTCACTAATGTGAACCCTTTTCGTCGAGCTTGATCCTTCAAATGTTGCCTGTCAAAACTTCAGCCATTTATGTTTACGCATTTACAAGTTACAGCACTGAGTTTTGATCAAACACTACTATCTTCGCAAGAAAACGATATCCGAGACCAAGGCCAAGCTGGATAAGTATTACCCGGACTCTGCACCGTCGATTGGAACGATTCATAAGTGGTTTACCGAGTTTCGTTGTGGCCGCACGAGCACAGTTGATGCTAAACGATCTGGGCGCCCAAAAGAGGTCACTACACCAGAAAATGTCGAAAAAATCCATGATATGATGTTGAATGATCCCAAAATGAAATTGAGAGAGGTAGCTAATGCTGTAGGCATATCATTGGAACGTGTGGGCAATATCGTGCATTCAGTTTAAGGCATTGAAAAAGCTCTGCGCGCGATGGGTGCCGCGTTTGCTCACAGTGGACCAAAATCGAATTCGTGTGACAACTTTCCAGCAGAATTTGACATTATTTTCGCGTAAGCCGACCGAGTTTTTGCGCCGATTCATAACCATGAATGAAACCTGGATCCACTACTACACTCCTGAGTCAACGCAACAGGCAAAACAGTGGGTTCCACCGGGCCAAAGTGCTCCGAAGCGTCCAAAAACGCAACAATGGGTCGGAAAGGTTATGGCCTCCGTATTTTGGGATGCACATGGCATAATATTCGTGAACTATCTTGAAAAAGGTAAAACCGTAACCGGAGCATACTATTCATCATTATTGGACCGATTGAAAGTCGATATCGATGAAAAACGACCGCATTTGAAGAAGAAAAAACCGCTTTATCAACACGACAATGCGCCTGTTCATTCAAGCTTAGTTGCACAAGCAAAATTGCATGAAATCGGCTTCGAATTGATTCCTCAGCCACAGTATTCACCAGACATGGCCCCCAGCGACTATTACTTGTTCCCTAACCTGAAGAGATGGCTCACCGGTAAGCGTTTTTATGTCAAATGAGGAGCTCATAGCTGAAACTGAGGCGTATTTTGGAGACCTTCCGATCGAGTACTTTTCGGACGGTATCAAAAAGTTAGAAAATCGTTGGACTCGCTGTATCGACCTAAAAGGAGAGTATGTTGAAAAATAAAACCGACTTTGGCCAAAAAAACGTCTCCGTGTTTCATTTTTCAGGGACTTATCAGACTGCCTAGTACCTATAATTTATTTAGTCTGAGTTTCAAAATATTGGCGCCATCCTACCTTATGTAATGTTTCCAATCGTTTTCAATTGGATATCCATTATCCTGAGTTAGAGGTTAAGTTTTCACTACAGAATTTTTATTTTGCCTCAATTATTTACAAGCAGTTTTTCACTCTGTCAAACAAACAAATTTTAAGAATATGAATTTAATAAGAAGTAAATAAGCGTTTTACAATAATATACCCGCTATATCAAACTGCCTACTTGATAATCATACTATATCACTGTCACGTCGTTAAACGGTATGATTTTTACATGTTTTTAACCCATATACTTTTGACTTTTCATTTGCTATACCGCCTGAACAAAACGCCTATTTTTTGTAGTTAAAGCTTTGGTTAATTTACGAAAAATTGAATTTCTAACCAATAAACACGTGCGCGTCATGTGTATTACAAACAAAAACTGCAGAGGGCGTATTGCAGACAAGTGCATTTACTCAATTTAAGGGGATTGGAAACAATTGACACAATAAGCAATAATTTAAACCGATTTAACTATTGATTACTCTTAATCGTTGATAATCGTGTCCAATCGATTATGTCTAGGAGGGATGCAATCTCATGCAAATATATGCAATCATTTTTAATCCCATGCAAATTATGCAATCTTGTAATCTGCTGTAACCTAGTGTACACCAAATCCCCGAGTAACTATAACCTTTCCACAACAATTACAAAAATATATATTTTGTCACTAGTAGCAAAAATAACATTTCTACTTACTATGTTGTTGGGACTGAAGATTCCCAGTCTCATTGTATACAGGAAGAATTGTCCGGCGAAGCGTAGCCAATCGTTCTTCTAAAGAAGAAATAATAGCCACCATATTACTTGTAAGTCGCTGACTTCGGTTTTGTGCATCTTTCAAAGCTTCTAAACCAGTATTTTCAGCTTCTAATTTACATTCAATTTCAAACCTTCTTTCAGAAGTCTCGCCTTCCGTTACGTACATTTTACAGCTGAAATTACGGAGAACTTAGAAATATAAAGCACATCATCAAAATCAAAATACATATAGATTCATTCAAAATTGATACGCAGAAATCTTCATATAAATACTGCCGTGCAAACTAAGAAGATACAGAAGTGAAATTATTATGAAAAAGAAGTTTTCTATATTAACACGTTCATGAGAGAAAGCTGCATCCAACTGCATTAATTAAAATTATTAACAGTTTTTTTTCTTAAGAAGCGTATTTAAAAAATAAGGAAGTCGAAAAAGTTTAGGAATAGAAGAAAAAAAATATACGAAAAGCACTTAGTGGGTAACTAAATTTGTATAGAGCATTTAATAAATTGTCAGAATATAAGAGAAAAAGATACAAAGAGCGATTTATTTTATTTTTTATTTTGCCTAGCAAATGGGACGGAGCGCGCTTCGTATTTACAAACTAAAACTATAATTTTTCCTTACGTATGTTTTTATGTTGTAAAGTAGCTCAAGTATTGATGTGAAATTCAAAGGAAATATATCTCAGCTAGATGCGACTATGCAGCAAACTAGGACGAAAAGGTCGGACACCTCACTCTGTTGCTCAGTACTCGAGAAGAAAAAATCGCAGAATAATAATTTATAAATAATTAGAGCTGTATAAATTAATTATCTTGACTTCGGAGAGATTCTAAGTTGCAATATATTATGAAAGAATATTCTCGATTCAGCGGTTTCATCTCAAAAGTTAAAATGTCAATAAAATTATTTATTTCAGAATAAAAACTTCTGAAAAATCGCGTGCAAATGTCAAAAGCGTTGACTGAATCAATTTTTTACTGCACAACAAAGAGACGAATCCTTAAGTCGTCATTCAGTATTTATAGTTTAAAATGTATAATTAAATAAGGGAGATCATCCTTTTAGAATTTTTGTTCGAATTTACAAATTCTAAACACTGGACGTCATAAGTCGTTAAAAATTGAATCAAAAATTTCATGAAAGTCTCCCTTAACACTTATTTACTGAATTTTTAATCACTAAAGATGCCCAGTATCCAGAATTTGCAAATCATAGAAAATATTTAAAAATGTAATTTTTATGCAAACGCACCCTTACAGATGATTTTTATTTTGTAGTTAAAACCGTTCGCATCATTTTGTCGTTACGCTAAGAAATTGGCTAGTGCGATAATTTTTGTTAGCATAAATTCTATAAATTATCATTGAATTCATGGTTATGAACCAAATTTTTAATCATGGTCTCATATTTTTCGAGCACCCAAGATTCTTTCTTCCGTCCCCTTGGCATTCTAAACTCACCTGTCATTCGACTTAGATAAAACAGAGTTGCGCCACGCAGTGATAAGTTAAAATTCCCCTGAATCTCACAGTAAAGGCACGGTTTCGCTGTTCGTCCGTCGCTTGTAGACTTTTACGGGGCGAAAGCGAACCAACCACCGAAACGAAGTCCATAAATGTCCATAAATACGAAAAACGTCAAAGCCAAGGACCCCCACCCACCCATTCTGATCAACTGGATTCCGCCAACTGACAGAAAATCTCCATCACATTCCCAATAAGTAGATCAGCCATCTCAGTCGCTGGCTCTAGTGTCGTTTGCTCAACCCCAAGGCAGCAATCCCCCCCCCCCCCGCCACCCCACCTTAAGATCTGAACTCGCAATACCCACCTGTCTAAAATAAGACGCCAAATCTCAATGCAAACAGTCTTACCAAAACATGTTCCTGCTGAATTTTGAGATCATATTGCTTTTCCATTTATAAGATAGTTTCTCTCTCCTATTTAGTTGAATAGTTTTGTATCCGCTTTAATCCACAGCCTGACCTCAAATTGCCGACCAACGTCAAGTCTGAGAGAAAAGTTAACACTTTTCATCCCATCTCCTTCTCAGAACGATACCCTTATAAACAATACCTCCTTTGCTCAGAGTATACGTTACACTGATCGAAAAAATTACTCTTACTTCTGGGAGCGAATAGATACCCAATGGCGACCATGAAACAACGAACTCCAATACGGACTCCTTGGTTCTCGAACATGGAGTTCGACTTAAGGGAGCACCCTCGCCCTAGTAATAATCGTCAGAGCACGGGCTCCTCTCCAAATAATTCTCCTCTCCTCGCGTTTAGACCGTGAAGTTAAGCCTCAGTGAGGGAAATCTATACCTTCTGGGATACCCGTCCCTCAGAAAAACTCAAGGCGCTGTGGGAATAACCTCCTTATCAATATACAGCAGTGTGCAGGAAGCCCTCCCATTGAACACAACTTAGGCCTTGCGGGAAATCCCCCCTCTCCATGAATGCTCCAACCCCTGTAGAAAATCTACCCCCTGTGGACAGCCCCCCTCTTAGACAAAATCAAAACCCTGTAGCAAACATTCCCCTCATCAATTTTCAGCATCCTGCAGGAAACCTACCCCTTAAACAAAATCAAGGTACTGTGAGAATCACGCTCCATGTAAATCTACACACTCCCGTCAAATACAGAACTAAGAGTTTAACTAACATTATTAACATCGCCACCCATGCACAACAACCAACCCCTACTGGAAATGAAGGCCTCTTGGGAAACTTTCAAGCTGTAAAGAATGAGACGCCTGCGGAAAAACCACCGGATGTAAATAATCATCCCCTTGCAAATAATTCTCTCTACCTTTGGGAAAACAAATGCGAGCGATAAAAAAATTCTTCAGGACGAAATTCATGTAAATAGTCGTCTCCTGTAAATAATTCCCCCATTCCTTGGCGAATCAACTCTTTGGTGTTATATCTACCCCCGAACGACATCCACTCCTTGAGACAAGTCACATGTTCAAAAAAATCATCCCCCTGCAAACATTCCACTCTCCCCATTGAAAATAAACCCCATATCGTAAATTAACACACTATATGACTGAAGAAAAATGATAAGTAGAAGAATTACTATATAATAATCCTTTTTTATTACGCGAAATTAATTGAAAACGCGAGAAAAATAAGTTCTAAAAAATTCACTGCAGGCTGGGTTTGAACCAACAACCTCCTCATTATATGTGAGGGGCGCTACCAATTGTGCCACCGCACCACCAACGGTGAAAATTTTAGAACTTGTATTACCTTAATTTCTATCGAAATTATTTTTCGAAGATATTATTTTAAGGCCAGTTGTCAATTTTAAATTTTTGAAACAAAGTTATAGAAACAGAGTTCCGGTTAGACTGGTTAATTAGATAGAATATTATTTTAGAGGCCAAATACCCGTAATTTTGATATTAGCAAGACAGAGGTATCTGTATTGTACGGTTGATAATTACAAGAATTACTATATAATAATACGTTTTTATTACGCGAAATTAATTGCAAACGCGAGAAAAATAAGTTCTGAAAAACTCACTGCGAGCTGGGTTTGAACCAACAACCTCCTCATTACATGTGAGGGGCGCTACCAATTGCGCCACCGCAGCACCAACGGTGAAAAATTTAGAACTTGTATTTCCTTAATTTCGATCGAAATTATTTTTCGTAGATGATATTATTTTAAGGCCAGGTGTCAATTTTAAGTTTTTGAAAAGGTTTTGTGGTTGTTGGTTCAAACCCAGCCCGCAGTGCATTTTTTAGAACTTATTTTTCTTGCGTTTTCAATTAATTTCGCGTAATGAAAAATGATTATGATATAGTAGTTCTTCTACTTACCAACCGTACAATACAGAGACCTCTGGTGTACTAACATCAAAATCACTGGTATTTGGCCTCTAAAATAATATTCTCTTAATGAATTATAAATAAATAATTATAGAAACGTATACGTATGGTTCTAGGTGATGAATTAAAACAAATATTCCAAGCACAAATTTTTTCAAGGGATAGAAGTTTTGAAGAACTGCAACAAATGGTTTTTATGAAGTACAATTTAAAAAGAATAAACTTCGAATACTAACAGGAGCAAAGTTTAATACATTTTTATTTTTTTCCGAATATAAGTAACGCATGTATATTTTTTAAATTAAAAATAAAAGTATTGAAAAATTATGTTTATTTTAACTTTTAACCTTGTTTTTCTAAACAATAATAGGGCCGCTACGCGGGGCACATTCTCCTTTAATTCATACATTTAAATTACATTTTTTAAATCTCATAAGTATTATAACTGAAATCAACAACTGTGATTTACACTTAGTTTGTATCTAACTGAAAAATATCACAAAAATAGTTTTTCAATATATTTGACATGTTGTGAAATCTTTGAATAAAATGTTAGAATTTATCAGAAAAATATTTGTTTCTATTTTTTGAAAATTTTCAAAATTGTAAGAAGTATACAACTTTTCTAATTGTCATCGAAATTGAAAAGTTCACCTTTCAAAAACCAAGTATTTCATTTTTTTAAATAGAACTTTACGTAAAAACTGTATTTGATTTTTTTTTTTTCATAAATTTAGTTTTTCTTTCAAAACTGCATACAAGTGTGCCGAATACTAATAAAAGTGAGCAATATTCAAAGTTATCAATTTATAAATAGACCAATTTCATCAACAAAATAAAAATTATATAGAAATTCTTTTAGTGAAGTCTTTGCTTTGATTTGATATAAAAAAGCTAGTTTTCATCAAATTGATGATAAAAACTTTACAAACAATTAAAACCTAGAATTTTCCGACTTCGGATAATTTTTATCTGTTGACGGGACAGCTTTTTCTGGAGAAAGCGTACAAATTATTTTTCTGTGCATTTAAATTTCTAAGGCACATCAAATTTGTACGATTACCTCTGTTTCCATGTATTTCATCATTTATTTTTAAAAACTGGTTTTATATAAAAAAAATCCGAATATAAATAGCGTATTTCACAAAATAAATTTTTTTCTCAGCAACCTTTCTTAAAAAATCATTATTTGAAAAAGAAAATCGACCAAAAATTTCCCAAATTCCTCAAAGTTTCCATTTCCGGAGAAATAAAATCCGTATATTTTTTAAATGAAAATATTAACACGTGCCAGCGGGCACTTCAAAATCCCATTTAATTAACATGGGCAAATTTCCGAAAAATTGAATGCATATTGCAGAGTTTCATCGAAACGTAACAAACTTTGTAGGGATTGAAGAGGAGTGTCTAGGAAATAAAATCATTTTACCAATATTTACCATGACTTTTTAAACAAGTTTCAATTGTTTAAACAATTATTTATTCCCAAAAAATTTAACAAAATAATCGTATTTTCAGATTTAAATACAATATTTTGACATTGTTTGAAGTAGTCGAATTGTCTAAAAACATTATTTAATTTTTTAAACAATTATTTATTGTTTATTTTCAAAATTTCTAAAAATTGAGCCAGAGAAGTAAATTTTTTTTAATTGTCATCATACGCTACTTTTTGTTGAATAATTACATCATTAAGAATTCAGTGATTAGAGTTTATCCACACTGTGAAATTTCTTCGACCGTTATTATCAGGTAAATTTATGCACAATACAATTTTTTTAAATACAATTTGTTAATTTTTTCCAATGTATTACATATTATTAAAAAATTTTAAATTAGGTGATCTATTACCTTGAAGAAGACCTGCAACTAGGTTGAAACGTACGTCGGTTATATCAATTAAAATTGACGATTAAAGATTCATTGATATCTGAATCCATTGTTATATATATATATATATATCACTCCTGAAAACCCGGATTAAGAAGGCACAAGAGAAAAACTTTCGTGAACAGCTCCTAGATAAGAGGATGCACGGTATCTTTCACAGAAATGTGAAGGATCAGTCAATGTCTTGTGAGCTAACGTTT